>NW_028280809.1:5525000-5697500 GCF_059751285.1 Brachycentrus maculatus | reverse complement strand
AATAACGTCAGACCAGTCTGATGATGTCGGTGAGAACCAAACCCGGTCACTAATCAAATAAAACACAAAAGAAAAAAAATTGTTTACTTGCTATTTGTCAAATGTCAGTAGAAAAGTCAAAAAACCCATTTGAAGCTATATAACTTTTTTTAGCCTATTGATAGCCATATCGCAACACATACGATAAATGACAGCTGTCATAATTACATTTTTAATACTATGACATTTTTTTGCGGAATTATTTATCATAGTATCAGTCTCCGCAAAATTAAAGTGCGTAAAAATTTGTCCGCAAAAATCAATGAACTAAAACGTACGATCCTATCGTGCGTTAGTTTCATACTCTATGTATATTCTATATACAGTAGTCCTTGCGTAAACATCGACTACTGATTCTTTGTAAAATAAGGATAAGGGTTTGAAAGCTTCCCAGTAGCGAGATGGAATACTAAAGTCAATATTTATTCGTTATTCCTATATTGAAGCTATAAAAAGAAGATATGTGTAAAAGAGATTAGCTGCTAGAGCTTTAGTGAAATTCAACAAACACACAAAAAAAAAACAAAAAAAGCTTTTAGAATTTGTACCGCTTCAGAGATAGGGCTATTCATAGTTGGAATATTTAGATGTGATTTAATCTCAACTTGTCCACGAAGATTTTCAGCCTTGCGTTTCAAAATTGTAATAATACTTCGACCTTGTCTTCTTTTACGAGATGAAGCATAAAACGAAGAGAAAATGACAATTTTACAGTCTTTCATCCACACACTACAATTTTTATGGGATGTATTAAAATGTATTGTGTACTCTGTGTAATAAATAAAATTGAGTAAATTTTACACTCAGTTCTAGGATAAGATTACGTTCTCAAAAAAATTGAAAATAATTTTGATATGCTATATAAATATATCGTAGTCGTACAGGAGAAAGTGACCAACTTGCAAAACGTAATTTTGCTTGGCAAGGAAATAAGCATCAATAAAGTTAGTCATTTTTAAAAAGTCAATTTATTATACTTCCAAGTTTTAAATCATTTGGGATTTATTTCAAGGCAATATACAGCAAGTGAGATATCAAAGAGTCAATGATCACGTTTTTGTAAAAAAATGCACTTGGTCACTTTCTCCTGTATGACTACGATATGTATATATATACACATACTCGTATATATAAATAGGTGTTTTGGTGTTATGTTTGGTAAGTACTTTTATACGGAGTTGAATCGTGGACCCTCAAGATTAGGACTTTGAACCGAAAAGAGGCATTCGAAATCTGGATACATCGTACAATGCTACAAATTCCATGGACCGATATGGTCAACAACGCAAATGTGCTCTAAAAAGCAAGAGGAGGGAGACTATTTCTGACTGATATTAAGGTCCGGAAGATTTTCTATCTGGGGCATGTGCTAAGAGGAGAGAAGTACTAGCTATTGCACCTAATCATAAAAGGCAAAACAGAGGGTCGACCAGGTATGGGCAGAAGACAGATCTCCTGGCTCCGGAATATACGAGATTGGACTGGGATCAGGACCATCGAGGCGCAGTTTAGAGCTGCCCGAGACAAGGACAAGAGTGTTGCCTACTTTTAAATTCCGCCAGATCCATGTAAGTCGATTTTCCAAAAAATGCAAAATTCTCCAGGTAACATTTATGTTTCAAAGTGTTTGAAATGTTTGAAAGTTATGTTTTCAAATTTATGGTAACATTTATGTCTATCATTAGATAAAATATTATGAAATTGAGAATTTTCCCATTTTTTTAAAGAATTTTTTCAGGATTTATATACGAAACACAAACCGATAATGACGCCATCTTAATTTTCGACCTATCCCCGCTCTCTGATTAGCCAATATGGGTCAGAAGGCAAGTTTCATGAATATAGGAGAATTTGAAATACAAAGCTGTTTTTAAGTATTTTTATCAGGTTTTTCATGTACATAAATATTTGAAACAATAAAACCCACAATTGGGATTCCGACAGAGTATTTATTTTTTAATCTTATAAAATTAGATCTGGCGGATTTTGAAAGTAGGCAACACACTCTAAGTGATAGTCAACGTCAGGAGGACCTGACTTATTTGTTATCAAATGTATCGCAAATTTTATTAGCCTTTCAAAATAAACTGATTAATTATTTGATATCGTTTTTGAGTGGTGCGGAAATTAAAAGAATAATACGCGTCAAGAGAAAAAGATTCGTCGAAGAAATCAAACCCCTCGCAAATAAATCTCAATTTTAACATAACGTTTTCAAGTATTTTTTCGTGTGCCAGTACGTATGAATTACGTGTCGTATTATGAGAACCAAATAACAATTTGCTGAAAATGATTTCAACTTCCTCACTCATTAAAGATAATATACAGCATTTTGTTGGAAAAAATTAAGCTCCCGAAATTGAAATTCGTACACGCTACACTGTTGTACGTAAAAATCCGTCTAAACAGGATTTTCCCTCTTATATTTTGAATATGACATACCCTAAATTGGCGGTTCTCAAACTTTTTTGGGGAAGCAACCCTTTTGAAACGCTTAATATTTTACGGAGCCTGAATGTAAGCGAAACCAAGTATTATTTTTAAAATTTAAAAAAATTTTAAAGTATACTCACACCAACACGAAACCGATTAAAAATTCAACAACATAAAACACGATTTTTTTTATTTATTTACAACATTTTTAGTATGTCCAAACACTTGTTCATAAAATCTGGATTGTCTCCAATTACAGGAGTTATTTTCGTATTATTTTTGACATCTCTTCGAAGATGAAGAAGAATATTGAAGTCTGGGCGTTTACGGGGCTGACGACCGTCATAGGCTGGTTTAAGTGATCACTTTACACACGTGTAACATTCACCAATTCTACCCATTATTGACAACCACACTACTCAAATTCTTGGAAGTTCTATATATATGAACCAATTTAGAAACCTTGTTCTTGAATCACTAGAACTTCACTAGAGACATCTATTGGTGAGACGTAAATAATCTTTTTACTAAGCAGAAACTCTTATATTAGTATGTGAGGTCCGAATCCTGGATTATAATTACAGTAATTGGATACAAAATGTTGTTATTTAAAGCATGGTTTATGCTGTTTGACCGCACTTTGAGAAGCTCCAGACTAAACTCTACATGATATACATATGCGAGCAAATAATTGAAGTGGTACACATCACGCAACGAATAAAGTTCACAACGTAAAAATAACAATTTCGTATGTTTTCGCTCCGATGTCGTCGAAGTTGCGAACTCGGAATCAAAATGGCGATTTAATAATATTTTCTTATAGGTTCGGGTATGAGACCCGAATGAAAAAAGATAATGCCCTTATAGGTGGATACGCGAAAGTATGACTGGCATCCACGTGAACTAAAACAACATATTCCGGAAGAATAAACAAATGGAAAATCGATATGCTAATAATTCCACGCCGGGCAGTTCGGCGGGGCTGGATAATAAAACTTCGCTAACTTCGCGAAACCTATTAACTGTCGGCACATAAAGCCAAACGTTCAACTGGGTGAAGAAAAAACAGTATTAAATAAAATAAAAAGTTATACCACTGGGTGAAATTAATTTTTAACCGCCCTACCTTTGGGTTATCATTCAAAAAGTAGGTGAAAAATCCTCGGATTTTTTTTCTTTATTTTATTTCTCAATAACAATTTTTTTTAAACAATACACCCATTTTTAACCCGTTTTATATCCTTTGCAAGTCAGAGGTTCTCAACATAAAATGTCGTCAGATAATTTGTAGTATTAATATTCTGCTGAATATTTTAAGTTTTAAGTTAAGTTTATTTCGTTTTGAACGTAATGGTAACTTTTTTCAATAACAATACTTATTTACAATGCACAATAAACCAGACAAATTTGTTAAAAAATACATTATTTTTGATATTTTTATATTCTTTACAAGTCAGAGGTTCTCAACATAAGATGTCACCAGATAATTTTCAGTAATATTCTATTGAATATTTTTTACAAATATATTTTGTTTTTAATGTAAAAGAAAAATTCTCAATAACAATACTTATTTATAATGGCCAATGTATCTGTTTAAAAAAAACAATACACCCATTTATAGCCCTTTTTATATCCTTTGCAAGTCAAAGGTTCTCAACATAAGATGTCGCCAGATAATTTTAAGTAATAATATTCCATTGAGTATTTTTACAAATATGTTTTGTTTCGAATGTAATGGTCATTTTTTAATAACAATACTCATTTTATTATATTTATATTTATTTACAATGTACAAAACCAGATTTTTTAAAACACAATACACCCACAATACACACGATTGGAGTCGTAACATTCGGCGGGTATGTATGAGGAGATGCATGAACGTGGAAGAGGCGAAGAATGTTTGCAAAGACAGAGTGGTATGGCGTTCTATTCTCTCTACCTACCCCTGCGGGGAAGCGGTGTGATGGTTAGTTAGTTAGTTAGTCAATACACCCATTTATGACTCTTTGTATACATTTGCAAGTAAGAGTTTCTCAATATAAGATGTCGCCGGATATTTTTTATATTAATACTCCATTGAATAGTTTTATAAATATATTTTGAATTGAAAAATTTCGATACATTTTGCAATATATTTTATAGAGACCCAGCGTTACCAGATTTTTTTATAATTAAGTACAATTTTTTGTAAGAATATTAAAACAATAAAAAAAATACAACGGCCGATTCAAACCGTTACAACAGTTGATAGACAATAACGTCAAAAGACGTCACAAGAGCCCCGTATCGCTCGTGCGTCATTTTTTTTTTTTTTACTAAAGTAACACGTGAAATTTGTTTCGTTCGAAAATAATGTTGTTTAGGTGGTAAAGAATCTTCATACTTTCAACATCCGTGTAAAAAAAAATATCGTTTTTTTTTTTTTTAATACGTTTTTTATAAAATATTTTATGGTTCCAGGGGGACTTAATAAATACAAATGTTTTTTACTTTAATATTAATTTTATATGTATTACAACATTTTGAGTGTGTCCAAATACTTGTTCACAAAATCTGGATTATCTCCAATTACAGGAGTTATTTTCATATTATTTTTTGACATCTCATCAAAGATGAAGAAGAATATGGAATTCTGGGCATTTACGGGGCTTACGACCGTCATAGGCTGGTTTGAGTGATCACTTTACACACGTGTAACATTCACCAATTCTACCCATTATTGACAACCACACTACTCAAATTCTTGGAAGTTCTATATATATGAACCAATTTAGAAACCTTGTTCATGAATCACTAAAACTTCACTAGAGACATCTATTGGTGAGATGTAAAGAAGCTTTTTATCAAGCAGAAACTCTTATATTAGTATGTGAGATCCGAATCCCGGATTATAATCACACACATGAGAAACGCCAGAAAATACCATTTTTATTTTTATTATTAAGCTTATAATTTGACCAGATAATTTATTTACAACATTTTGAGTGTGTCCAAATACTTGTTCACAAAATCTGGATTATCTCCAATTACAGGAGTTATTTTCATATTATTTTTTGACATCTCATCAAAGATGAAGAAGAATATGGAAGTCTGGGCATTTACGGGGCTTACGACCGTCATAGGCTGGTTTGAGTGATCACTTTACACACGTGTAACATTCACCAATTCTACCCATTATTGACAACCACACTACTCAAATTCTTGGAAGTTCTATATATATGAACCAATTTAGAAACCTTGTTCATGAATCACTAAAACTTCACTAGTTTCTAAATTGGTTCATATATATAGAACTTCCAAGAATTTGAGTAGTGTGGTTGTCAATAATGGGTAGAATTGGTGAATGTTACACGTGTGTAAAGTGATCACTCAAACCAGCCTATGACGGTCGTAAGCCCCGTAAATGCCCAGACTTCCATATTCTTCTTCATCTTTGATGAGATGTCAAAAAATAATATGAAAATAACTCCTGTAATTGGAGATAATCCAGATTTTGTGAACAAGTATTTGGACACACTCAAAATGTTGTAAATAAATTATCTGGTCAAATTATAAGCTTAATAATAAAAATGAAAATGGTATTTTCTGGCGTTTCTCATGTGTGTGATTATAATCCGGGATTCGGATCTCACATACTAATATAAGAGTTTCTGCTTAATAAAAAGCTTCTTTACATCTCACCAATAGATGTCTCTAGTGAAGTTTTAGTGATTCATGAACAAGGTTTCTAAATTGGTTCATATATATAGAACTTCCAAGAATTTGAGTAGTGTGGTTGTCAATAATGGGTAGAATTGGTGAATGTTACACGTGTGTAAAGTGATCACTCAAACCAGCCTATGACGGTCGTAAGCCCCGTAAATGCCCAGACTTCCATATTCTTCTTCATCTTTGATGAGATGTCAAAAAATAATATTATATGTATTACCCTGGAAAAGTTTCTGAAGCATAAGGCTGATCACCTTAATTAATAATCAACTTAACAATGCATCGATTTGATGCAGTGCCCTATGCACTATTGGGTGCGGATGAGGGTAACGTAATAATGAAAAAAGATAAAGGTACATTAGGAAGGTAATCTGAAGCAGAGGGCGCAGAAATTAAGCGACTATTTTTTTCTTCCAGGAATTGTCATTTTGCCGTCGTAATTTTTACGATAGTTTAGTATTGTAGGGTTGATCAAATAAAACAAATAATGAAAAAAATACTTACTGAGTAGGACAAGGATACAGATGAAGATGGCCACCAAGAAGTTAGTGTCGATGCCGAAGGAAACAGCTTTAGCCATGCTTAGCTGGCATCCAGGATCCACGTTCTTTGAAGCACTTGGCAAGCCCAGATGATAAGTCTAAAAAAAAACATAAGTATGTATAAGATATATATATATATATATACAAGTTCCAAAAAATTAATAATGTGGTCGTCAATCACGGCTAGAATAGTGATTGTAACACGTGTATAAAGTGATCCCTTAAAACAGCCTATAGCACGTCGTAAGTCGTGAAAATGTCCAGACTTTATTATATACCCTATCTTCTTCATCTATGTTGAGAAGTCAATATCTAATAACACGGTTTTAGACAGTCTAAAATGGTTGATCGAATAAAGAGGATGGCAATTTTTTTAGTACATTGTGTTCATAAGCAAATATAAAGGCAGCTTTAACACTGACGTTTAGTTTTGAATGTGTGCTATCGTTTTATGACTTTTAACATAAACATTCTCAAATGAAATATGTACATGTTTTAATTTAATTTTATTTTTTATCAGCATCCCTTTTGTAAACAATCACCCCTCACCCCTCACCTCTGATAGGGAGCGGAAATGGTATAAGCTCTTTCTTTATTCCTTATACATTATGTAAGGGTTGAAAATTAATACAAAACTATTCAAAATATTGGCTCTAATTACCTGTTCGTTGAATGTCAAGTTACTAATGCAGCCAGTGAAACCAGTATCCGTCGGTATATGCGTCCAGCCAAACGATCTTCCTACAGTCTGAAGATTTATATTGGCTCCTCCAACTTGAAGTGGTCCATTCACTAGGAAAACAAACAAAAATTAAGTATTTATTGATTTGGCGTTTAATTTGTAGAACTCCATTTTAATTTATGTATTAATTTTAAATCAAACACAGATTTTTGAGTCTACTAAGTTGTATTTTATTAACAAAAACACATAAAAAAATATATTGTGACAATTGTTTCGCCTTTTAAGTACATTAAGTAAATTAAGTACAGTAAAACTGCGATATTGCGGACCTCTATATAACGAATTTCGGATATAGTGGACAAAATTTCGGTCAAATGTACAAAAAAATAAATATTTATATTACACATGCTTAAATTCAAGTGTCAAACAGCAACGTCACTTCACGGCGAGTGCCCGAAGACAATAATATTTTTTTGTGTTTTGTATTGTTTATTTATATCTTAACATATACCTACAGCTTACATTTAAAAAAAAAGTTTTACCATTTATTTTATACTTATTTTTATATAACGGACTTTCGGTTTCAACGGACACCCCCTCTCCCTAATTAGTCCGTTATATCGAAGTTCTACAGTATTACTTGCAGAATTCAAAATATTTTTTTTTAATAACAATAATCAAATAATTTAATTTATTATTCGTTTTGTTAGGGTAAATGTCTAGAATCCATATGTGAGCAGTGGGAGTACACATAGAATTACAACAACAAAATTGATTCTTACCATTTAAAAATTCGTTTGGTCCAGTCGGCGCTGCCAGATTCATGCAGGTAGACATCTTGCATTTGTCCACAAACATCTCGATGCTTGTCTTCAATAAGACAATCTCGATCAAATGGGGCTGGCCATCGTTTACTTTTATGTGTTTATGTTCGATTCTTGTAGTTCCTGATCCATAGTTGACAAGCATGACGGGATTACCATTGACCAGCTCCAATGACAAGAAATCTAAAATAAAATAAAATATTTGTCATGCCAAAACTACTAAAGAGACTAATCAATAAATAAACGTATAAACAAAAAACAATAAGTTTTATATTGATATTTCTCGATGAAATTACACAAATTAGATTTTTTTTATTTAATTTAATTTGAACAATGACTGGGTTTCTTCGTTACTGACATCACCAGACTGGTAGAAGACAATACGAAATTTGCCTATATACTTATATACAATTGGGCAGGGTTGAATATCATATTTTTAAAATATTTTTTCTAACACCATCAATTGAGAATTTAATTATGGAAATTTTATTAAAAAAATAAATTTATTTAAAGACATGGAATTTGAGCTGATAAAAATAATGTACAATTTAAATACAACTGAAAAAAATCTGTTTAAAAAATCTTGCTGAAAACTCTAAGATAATAATAACTTACAAAATATTTTATATGTAATTTTATTATTATAATATGCCAATTAAATTCATATTTATTTTGCGATTTTTTTACAAAATCATGGTTTTCAACCCTTGCCTTGTTGTGACATAACATAAACATCGATTTTTTTCAAGCCAGTCTGAAGATGCCAGTAACGAATAACACTATCCTTATCATTCATCGTTATCTTTGTGTAAAACCACACACAATAATTATAATTTTAATAGATTTATATTATCCACTGACACTTCGTGATGGAATTGCATTTTTAATTTATTATTAGATTAAAACCAATATTTTTAGCTTTTCCACTTTTTTATTTGACCAGCGACCGGGTTTCGTCGTTACCGACATCTGATGATGTCGGTAACGACGAAACCAGGTCGCTGGTCAAATAAAAAAGTGGAAAAGCTAAAAATATTGGTTTAAATATAGACCAGTCTGATGATGTCGGTAACGACGAAACCCGGTCGCTGGTCAAATAAAAAAGTGGAAAAGCTAAAAATATTGGTTTTAATCTAATAATAAATTAATTATAATTTTAAGTAGTTTTACACAATATGAACGATGAATGACAAGGAGAGTCTTATATAACCATACACCAGATGATTTTTTTTTATACAAAAAATAAATACATATGTTATTTACTGATTCGGCATTATCCTTGTGGAATGACATGATGATTTAATTATTTAAAAAAAACTTTTGTATAATACCACTTGAGATTTAATTCATTACAAACGACTAATTTCGAAAACTATGCAGTCGTTTTCATCGACAGATGGTTATTAAAACTGTTTTAACGAACACCGTTTTAATCATAATAATAGTTTTACATGTCACCTGTCGATGAAGACAACTATGGTTTTCGAAACTAGTCATGTGAAATGAAAAAAAAACTCAATAAGTGGTTACACATATTATACAAGTGTTTAATTTTTTAAAATAAATATTATTCAATATTATTATAAATAGACACATTAAACACAAAGGAGTCAAATCAGAATGGCTAATTACCTTGGACTTGTAGAAGGGGGTTGTGTCTCAGGGGTCCTGCGTAGAATACGAGTCCAGTGTCCGCGGCGGAAGCGATGGTGACGGACAGACGGCCTTCCGCGCAGGCCTTCGGCGAAGGATACAGAGCCCAACCGTCTCCGTGGAAGCCCACAGAGGTCTGCTCGCAGCGAGGACCCGTGAGTCCCGGAGGACATTCGCATCTGTCCGAGAAACGAGTTCCTGTCGAGAACAAAGCGAGATGAGTAAACATCATACGATGACAATTTCTCAACTGGTGGCGCCACGATCAGCTATACTTCCAAATGTATCGAAAATTGTATCCACATGTGGAAAGTTCTGAGATCATTGCATTTTTAATGATGGCATGGAGAAATACAAGAGGTGTTTTACCAGATTGGTGAAATCAATATGAAATTGATTTCACCAGTATTTGTTTCTGTAAGTTTGTTGTGTTCTCATCTAATTGATTGACATTGTAACGATTTGTATTGCACTGTATTTCATTTCTTGTAATATGTTTTTCATTGTTTGTGAACATTAATAAATAAAATAAAATAAAATAACGGTAACAAAAATTAATGCTATATGGATGTTCAATAATGGGCAGAATGGTGAGCGTTACACATGTTTATAAAGTGATCGTTTAAGCCAGCCAAATGCCAGGTCGTAAGCCCTGAAATGCTCAGACTTCCATATTTTTTCGTATTAAAAGGAACGATAGATGTTTCGTATGAAGTTGAGACATCTATAATATCTTACGATGAATCCGGTGCAAGATGATTGATTAAAAAATCCACCGTATTTGGAGTGTGTCCAAATCTTTGTTCACAAATCTTGGTTTATCAACTTAAGGGTTATTTACATATATTGAAATCTCAACATATCGCTCACTCCTTTCAAAATCGTCAATTTTCAGTTGTGCGTGTTTTCGGAATGCCAAGAAAATGTACTTTATCTCAGCAAAAGCGGCCTATTTTTAACTCAATATTTACACGCTACAGGGCAGAAAGTGTTGTTTTTGTATTTTGAAGAAAAGGTATTGATTTTTTTTTTTAATATGCCCAATATTTTTCAAATGGATAAAAAACATTCAGGTTTTACCTAAAAAGATCTGTTGCATAGTAAATAGTTCAATAAGTGGCTTGATATTTATTTTTAATACATTTTATTCTATTTTTCAACTTTAAAAACGATCCCCAGAAAAGTCAAGTTTTTTGACATATCACGTTGTTGAAAGGAGTGAGCGATATGAAAGATGTGAAAAAATGTCAATCATATATATTTATACATGTATAATGTGAGTGTTCAAATGAATGCATGTACTACGAAATGCTGTGAAGTGAATTGTAAACAAAAGATCATAAGCAAATAAATAAATAAATTCCTCGATCACAGACTGTGCCAATTCCCAAAATATTTCGAGCATAAATAGAAAATACACCTTCTAAATTGTCCTTACCTCCATTGAAGCAGATGGGGGATTCAGTTGCCTCGCAGGTGCATTCAGGACTGACTTTGGCGGAGACTCCGATGAAACTTGTTTTATTAGTGTAGACAGATAACGGCACTCGAGAAGTGACCAGAACATTGTGACAAGAGTCTTCACAGTGAACTTTCTCCATTATACATTCGTCTATGCTAATCATGTGAATCTTGAGACCAAGCAGATCTTCGAGCTGAAAAAAACACGAAAATTAATATAAAAAATGACTCATTTCCACAAAGGTTCATTAATCCGTTCACCCGATTGTCTGTACCACATACGGGCAATAAAATGGGCCTTTGCGGATTTGTCCCTACCTGGTACGGGCACAAAAATGGACCTACCTGGTATGGGCAAAAAATGGGCCATTGCGGATTTGCCCGTACTAGATACGGGCACAAAATGGGCCTTTGCAGATTCGCTCGTACCTGACACGGGTACAAAAATGGTCCTTTGCGGAATTGCCCGTATCTGGTGTAGGCAAATCCGCAAAGCAATAAATACATAGCTCAAAATAATTTTACGTTACGTTAGCAGTAACGGCTGTAGTAATATATAATATTGAATTTGACTTATGGGCTACAAATACTACACAGAAAACTTTTTTGAATTTAAGGTCAGTTTTTTTAAACACTCAAAAACTCTTATTTTAAGATTTAATAAATATATTCAAAAAATCTCATTAGAGTTGATTCGGCAGTCACTTTGTGGTAAAATCCATCCATTTTTATTAGTGTTTTACATAGAAAATAACACTATTTTTAAAAATCTATTGAGACAGAAATAGTGGTATAAATAAAGAAAAACTCAAACTAAAAATAAACAAAAAAATGAAAAGTTTAATGCTTTACAATAGTGCATTTTCTCAAAATCAAAAATAATAAATAATTAAAAAAATTCTAATAAAATCCTTTTTAAAACGCAATAGTTAAAGAGTTTAGTATTTTTTTTTCGTCAAGTTACAAACCTCGTCCATATGTGCCGTCGTTAGGGCGTTCATCTTCTCGGCAGGAAAGTATGGCGACCCGTGGGCGGAAAACCTTACGTCAAGGAAGGACTCATTGACGGTCGGCTTGTTGTACACTGTAAACACGTCCACATTCTCCAAGGTAGCGTTTAGGATCATAGAGAGCCTTTGTTGGAGAATGTCCTTCTTGCTAAGACCCTAAAAGCAAAATATTTTATTAAAAACTGCCGTTATATGCATTTGAAAATAAATGTAGAGTAGTGGGAAAGGGTGAGTTCTTCATCTATGTTGAGATGTCAAAAATGATATAAAAAATAACTCCTATTTATTTTTTTATAAAAATGTTAATAATGTTAGTATAAAACCACTCACCGAGATTTTTATGTCTACCGGTTTCGAGACGTACCCGTCTCTTCGTCAGGACAATCGGTTGACATAAAAATCTCGGTGAGTGGTTATATACTAATGTTATTAACATTTTTGTAAAAAAAATAGTTTATATGACTAACCACAAAGTAAATGCTTTAAATATTAATAATATTGAAAAAATAATAACTCCTCTTATTGGAGATAATCCAGATTTGTACACTCTTAAAACGTTGTAGGGTAGTTGAAAAGTTAGAAAATTTGTGAGAAAAGGGGTATTTGTTTTATTAAAAGTCGTTTTAACTGTGCACTAAGTACTGAAAAATATTTTCAGGTGTAATAAAAGAAATATTAATAAGTTTGATAACGGCATATGAAGTGCAGTTGAGAGCGCGTTTAACTACCATGTTTAGCTACCATGCCGGTGATCCTGAGTTCGATTTTTAGGGTTTGCCAAAAAAATTTTTTTCTCTCTCATTTTTATTTAATATCACGCTGGACCGGTACATTAAACGCAGAACTGATCACCTTGCCTTTATGTGATTTGATTACATTCAATTATCAAGATAAAATATCAATGCGATGTAATTCCCAATGGATCATTGGGATTGGATAAGGATAAGAAGAAAAGAAGACGAAAGAAATTTGGGTTAGACATTTAACTAATGGAGTGAATAATAAATGTAATGAAAATTAACAATAACTTTTCATCTGATTTGATTCACTTGTATTCTATTGTAGATATAATATGAAAAAAGTGTGTTTAAATCCTTGTTCTTAAATCTGGCTTTCTTCACTAAGAAGTTGTTTATAATTTCATTAGATGATTCGACAGTCATTTTGTGGTAAAAACTATCCATTACTAGATTTACTTATTAAATTTTACTAACTAACTAACTAACTAACTAACTAACTAACCATCACGCCGCTTCCCCGCAGGGGTAGAGAGAATAGAGCGCCACACCACTTGTCCTTGCAAACATTCTTCGCCTCTTCCACGTTCATGCATCTCCTCATACATACCCGCCGATTGTTACGACTCCTAACCTGACCTGATTAAATTTTACTATTTCTTAAAAAGTATCGTGTTATTCAATTGACAATTTAACATAGATGAAGAACGATTTGGAAGTCTGAGTATTTACAGGGCTCACAACCTGTCACAGGCTGGTTAAAGTGATCAAATTTATACTCTTAACTGATAACTATACAACAAACTTAATAATATTTTTAAAATACAATATTTATAAATTGGTACATTCGCATCCCTGCGCTTCCTGAACTCAAATAAACAAGAGTCGTGATTTTCTTACCAAGCACACCCACAACAAGTGCAAGGGGATGAACGTCGGGGAAATATCTCAAATATTTCCCATGGTTTATTTCGACAAAGGGAAGGTTGACGGGAATATGCGATCGCTCTAGTGGAATTTCCGCTCCGGGGATTCACCGTCGCTGCGGAACGGAATCGATCACAACCGCACCTCTCTCCTCTTATTTACGCGACTTATTATTGTGCGGGGATAAATAGGGACACCGTGTACTACATCGGGAAGAGATATACGAGAAAAGAGGAATCCACGCCCGTAAAAAAATACTCGTAATACGAAAAAACGTTGAACCGCGCGCCTGTCAACACTTTGTGTGCCAATGCCCTTACCAGCCCTTTATGCCTCATTGTCCCTCCTGTTACCAAACACGGATTAAAATAAAACGCCTTTTTTTAAGTTAGAAGAAACAAAAATCCACTAAATGTTCTATATTATCTGTATACAAATCTCGGTTATCTCCAATTACAGGAGTTATTTTTTAATATTATTTGTTGACATCTCAACCTAGATGATAAGAATATGGAAGTCTGGGCATTTACGGGGTTTATGACCGTCATAGGCTGATTTAAGTGATTACTTTACACACGTGTAACATTCACAAACTCTACGCATGATCGACAACACCACCAATCAAATTCTTGAGAGTTCTAGATATATATATGATCCAATTTTGAAACATTGTACAAGATTCATTAGAATTTTCACTAGTGACATCTATTTGTCAAAAAAAAATATGATAAATAACTTTTAAAATTGCAGATAATCCAGATTGGTAAGCAATTACTTGGACACACTCAAAATGTTGTAAATCTACAAACCTTGTACACAACAAGCAAGGTAAATAATAAATGCAACTTCTATTAAAAAAAGCCATTGAAACATTTTTCTGTGCCAGCGTTCAATCATTGGTTTAACCTTTTCGACATGTCAACAGAGACGAAGAAGAATATGAAAATGTGTGTATTTACAGGGCGTATGATCTGTCATAGGCTAGTTAAGTGATCACTATACACAGTATAATATTTACCATTCTGCTCATGATTGACAACCACACGACTGATTTTTTTGGAACTCACATATATTTATGTATTATCAATCTCATTATTGAGTTCATAATAACAAATCATTAGATTGAAAAAACTTTTATTTTACAGAGACGCCAAAGAGAGTTTAACCATCAAATAAACACACGCAACTCTTAAATATATCCAGTAATCCTACAATTATAAACATACCAATGTTTCATAAATACATACCGGTGAATATAAAAAATTCGCATAGATATGCCTAATATTTACTATCATCTTAAATAAAGATACAGTTTTCCAAAGGTAGGCGATGAAAAATATTGACGTTGAAAAATAGGCGTCGATTAAAACAAGTTTGAGAATCTTTGCTCTACATGGTATCTGAGGAATTTTCTTGCTCACAGCACTAACTGTTTTCTCTACTTTATGCTTTTTCATGTCCACTGAAAGTCTTCCTGTTGGGTCCATCGTAGGTGCACTTGCAGGAGAAATATAATTATTTTTCTCCAGTATGTCTGAGATAGGCAAGATGAACACGTATTAATACGTGAGCAGCCACCTGTGGGTACTAGTGATAAAAAAACGTACTAATAAGTGAGCGGACCACAAAGTGTTGTTTCGCCGAGGCGGACTTTTTACGTGAGTAATTTTAGGAAGCATTCCCTTTTGTGACATTATCTGAAGTAAATTCAAACGACCGGCACTGATATTCCCTGCTCAATGAAATCCACAAATATCTCAAATATTCATTTAATTCGAGATCTTCACTGAATTATTAATGAGAAAAATCACTCGAAAATAAACAACGAATGTTCATCTAGACTCAACAAAAACTGCATTAAGATGGAAATTGTTGTTTCTTTTGTCGTTTTAAATTCGTTAAGTATGAAAAGATTCGTAGATTTAAATAAAAAGCATACTTTATACTAAATTTGCAATAGCTTAACTAGGTATGCAAGTCAAACAAAGCTCGCTAAGCGACCAGGGACGCAGATATGCTAGGGGGTAAAATAAGCAAACCTCACTTTTAATAAGCTGAATCCAGAATGTTATACGAGGATATCAAGCCGCGGGTACACAATACAAAAGCGATATTTTGTGTACATACATTATTAAAAATTAATTCTACTTACTTTGTGTTGTACGGTGATGAAGTCCTCGGCGGTACCGTTTATGAAACGAATTGAACCAGATTTTTCGACGGCTTCTTGGGGAATTTCTCTGACTGTAACATTGACAGTAGCTTCGACCCAGTGGAAAGGTATTGTAGGTTCATTCACTTCCGTTACCTAAATGATAGAAAAAGCATTTAATATCGTTACCTAAATAATACGAAAAACAATTTAAAAAAAAGCGAAAAATGTTTTTATTATAATATTGAATTCTTTCTCACTACATTATAATATTCTTCACGACCCCAACGCATTTAAACGTCTTGTTGATCACCTTTTATACATTTCCGTACAGGATCTATCGCATCATTTTTCTCAGAAAATAACACTTTCCACCCTTGTCATGGCACATCATTCTATAATTATTTCTTTATCTATCCATATTGCCAAATCATGGAATAATGTTCCTCTTCGTATGAAATATGCACAAGCTTCAATAACTTTCAAGAAACGCTTGAAACATTATTATTTATCCTTGGAACCCCAATTGTCCATCATATCATTCTTCCTTGTTTCCTATACCTCTTCTTTTTCAACTCCTCACCTTATCCTACTTCCTTTGCCTTTCATCGATTTACAGATTCATAAATATTCAATATTGTAAATATTTGTTCATTCACACTGCAATAAAGTGTAGGATTTTTGTTGTTCTTTATACTTTACATGTTAACAAGCATTATTTTATGTCTACTTACGTTGAATCTCAGCAAATAAGTGTCGTTTGGCGTTCCTTCACTCATGGTTATCATGCCAGTTCCACTTTGAACGTCGAAGTGTGGACTCTTGTCACTGAAAGACAGCCACCTAAACTGTTTATCAGGTAAATCCCAATCATCGGGATCCGTCACGTACACGCGACCAATTTCAGTGGCGGGAGCTTCACCCTGTACAAAAATAAAATAAACGTTCAATAAAAAGTTATTTGAAATAAATGTAATAATACGAATCTCGTCAAATGTCTAGACGTGAATATGAATATCGTAAAGAAGTTAATAAAATTCCGATGTAAATGACACATGATATTATATGGTAATTCTTTTCAGAATACCGCTATGAATGAGTCTATGTTTTCAACTTCATAGCGAACTGAGAGTATTTTATTGAAGTATTTAAATCAAAATATAAAATACGAAAGAGAGAATAAGAAACTATTAAACCAACATGAATATCAACAACTAACATTAAGTTTTATTCATATTTAAACTACGTATTTCGCGGTGGGACATTTTAACAAAATATTCGTTTGGTTAGTATACGAATTACGATATTTTGACACTGAGATTTTTCTCTACCGATTACGAGACGCATTAATTCCTTCCTTAATAATTCGATCTTATAAATTTGCAGGTCGGTAAGTGTTTTTTGCACGATAGTGCAGTGATTATCCTGACAAAAAAAATGGTACGCATCGAAACCGGTAGACAATGAAACTAGGCGACGTTTTATATACTAACATAAACAACATTTTAATAAACATCAAGTAATTACAAGCATTACAGTGTGTAATGAATACAAAAAACAAATAATTAAATTTAATGTTTTATTTGCCAATTCAAACTAAGCCTCGACAACTCATGTTTACACTCGCTTGTGTTAAAGCGAGTATAAATATGAGCCGCGCGTATCTAGTAAACACAGAAAAAAACAACTTTTACTCTTCTCAGTATCCCGATTTACAAATAAAGAAAGAGGAATATTTGCGTTTTATTATATCCAAAAACATTTCAATTTCATTATATTTTCGTATACCCTATGCGGTCCGTTATTAAAAATAAGAATCAAGTTGTGTTCGAGTGGGTTCGAACTTAGAGACTTTGTAGAGTCAGCGACATTAACCACAACCCTACGCTAACGATGATACCACTCTTCGCTCTTCGATAAACTCTTACAACTCGTACAAAAATTGTTATTTGACGACATTTTGAGTTTGGTTTTCTCCATACAAATATACCATATTTCGAGTGTGAACGACTGTTGACCAAATCAGTAATTGAGCCCGAAACCTAAAGACGCGTTTAAAATATTCTGTACTACTATTACTAATACTATTACTCCCCCTTATTGAGCATAGGGCACTGCATTAAATTGGGAGCAGCGTTAATTTGACAGTTCATTGTATAAAGTACAAAATAAATTCAAGAAATATTTATTTTCAATGAGTCTGGGTGTTTGTGGTGTATTTTTCACGTTAACCTTCTCTATCCTTACTATCCTACCTGCAGACAAGCTTCTAAAAATAGAGGATTTGCGGGTTCAAAAAAAAAAAAAAAGGCAAGGTGATCATCTCTTCCCTTTAGATACAATTAATGGTTAGTAATAAATTAATATTGGAGTGAAAAAACACTTATTTTCTGCCCTTCTGTGAATTGAACCCGAGACCTCGAGCATGTTAGTCAAATGTACGAACCGCTTAACTGTTGAGGCGGACAAACGATTATCTGAACACGCATACGTGTGAATAGTAAATTGCAAACATCTGGACCTTTTTTATACAGATTTTTTAAAGTGATTTTCCGACGAATAAGTTCTCCATTTTCTCCTCTTATAAACTTTACTTGTTTTCCCATCCCTTTACGGTGAGAGATTAATGAACAGAAAAACGTTAACATTTTCCTTTTTTTATCACACTAGATTTCATTATCAGATTAATATTGCGTCCTTGAGGACTCGGCCAGGATTTATGTATTTATTTTCTTAAATATTTTTCCTTTAAAGGGATTGCTTAGAGAAACGAGATACCTATCAATTTATTGACCTTTTGAGACGTTTAAGTTAATATAATTTTATTAGTATTTTTTTTTTGTGGTGAGAGGACTTTTTCTTTCATCATTATTATCATGACCATTTTGATTTTTTGTAAAATGTCAGTATTCAAATACATGCTTTTGTTTTGCTATTCATAAACATACATGTATACAGGCAAACCCCTACCTACAAAATTCCTTTTAAAAAATCAACTAATTTTAATGATTTAAATTATTGCTTGCATCAATATTAATGTTTTTTTAATACATTTTTTTCTTGTGTTGTTTTCTTTCTTACTCTGTACCTCTCCGAAAAAGACACATTAAAGTTTAAATGAATTTGAAGTAATTATTTTTTCTGAAGATTTTTTTTAACACTGATTCTAGAAGTTTTGCAATTATTGAACATTCTAATTTTATTGTTACTATTACTATTTGAGTACAACAAACATTTTTGTGTGCTCTCAACATAACTTTTGGACGAATCCAATATTGTAGGGATTTTTTTTTTTTAATTTTTCAACTATTTTTTATTTTACTTATAATGAGTTGAATTCGTTAATTTGAGAATATTATCAAAGGAAATTAAGAAATACGCATGCTACGACACATCCTCCCAATTCGACCGCCAAAGTAAACTAATTATTATTTTTTTAAATGAAACACTTGTACTAAACTACTTTTTGAGTTTTATTTTATTACACAAATGTTAATTTTTAAAAAAAATCAATATTTCATTCCAAAAAGTTAATGCCGAACTAATAAATAATCCGAAACACACTAAATTTATCCTTGGTAATCGACGGGCCGCACTTTTGGAGTATACCAGAGTCGATATATCGATTCTCATCACTCCAACAGCTAATTTAATATTTAAGAATAATATTTTAATTTTACATAGATGGCTTCTCTAATCTATAATGATTTAACACGGCACTGTGTAACATCGTCTCCTTACGTAAATAAAGGGTAATAACCTGTGCCAAAGGGACAATCCGAGAGAGACGAGAGTCGCTTAATGTGATCATTAAATAACCTTCATTGGGTTACTAGAAATGCCTGACCGTTATTAGGCGGACTGGGCAGTGGAAAATCCGAACCTACCTAATAATGGCCACTGTCGGACATCAGGCACATCGATCCAGTCCTGAACCCGAATCATACTTCAAAGGACATTCGACACTCCTTTGTGGAGACTAGAAATTACCGAAATGTGATAATTTGCATTTATGTTTCAAAAATATCTCTATCGTGTATTTTTAAACCACGAAGAATACATTATTGTAAACAGCTACTACTATTCATACTACCATCACATCGTTTTTACGAAGGGGTAGGCAGAGAATGGAACACCACACTCTTCTGTCCTGACATACACTCCTCGCTTCTTTCACACCTATACACCTAGTCATACAATCCCTCCGATAACGCAGACTTTTGACACGTACTGCGTTCAATATATTGCAAAGAGTCACGAAATGCTGCCAAAATAGCAATTTCAAAACGCTAAAACTTCATAAAAATAAGAATTATTTTTGTAGATATTAACCAGTACACGCTGTTTTAATTCTGTTGTTTTTTTTTTCTACTTTGAAAAATATTTAATGATAATAATAAATCCTGCGAAAGAGAAAAAACGAAAACTTCAAAGAACAAAGAGAAGATAATTTTATTACCAACATACTAAAAACCGTTTTTTTTTAAATAATTGATTTAATTAGCTATAGAGAATCTTAAATCTGTTTATGGTCGATCATTGCAAGCGTAAATATTTTTATTGTCCCTGGTTAATGATTCCTTCATTGAAACCGTCTAAATAACGTAATATTTATAGCAATATCGTCTTCACAATAATCCCCCATTGTTTTCGCAGTCTCGAGAATTTCATTTATTTAATTGAAATATGAATATCCTGTCAGCTCAGGTTATGAATAGCCACCATTTTGACGACGTCTTCTTTGAACTGAAGTTGTATTGTGTAGATTTTTCTTTTGAACGCTTTTTGTATTTCGCTGATAAAAATGAGATAATGGAGGGCTGATTTGTGTTCAGATATTGTATATTGCTCGAATATTCTTTGATGTTAACAATACGATTGCATATCTTATTGGAGAATCACTGCGAGGGTGCAGATTTACCTGTAGAAAGGGAGGGGGTTTGTATTTCGTTCTGAGCACATCCAATTATATTCTATGTACTTACTCTTAACGACACTCTTATTTACGGTTCAATTTAAAGGAATGTGTACAGATATCAAAAGAAATTTTTAAAAGAAAATTAATTGATCATATAAGTAAAAATAAATATTGCATTCATTTTAAGGCTGAACTCTCAAAAACATACATGTTATACAATGTATCAATTCGGATATATTTTAAGTTCAATACTTACGTATCCGTATAGCCAACTGTTAGGTACGTCGATTGTATTGAGTCCGTCCTTCTGATTGCATTAAAATTTTACGAAATGTTACCAAGTGCACACAAAGTCATTCAGGGTATAAGAGTGTTCATGCGATCGCGGAAAATGATTGAAAAGTAAAATGAAATAAGACGAAAGTGAATTGTTAAAAAAAGGAAGAAGAAAAAACCTAAAAATAGTAGTTTGTCTCAAAGATAATTTACGTTACTTGAAAAGAACTGAGACGTGTGTTGTCATGGAATAAATCAATTGTAAGGGAGACTATATATGTGTGTATATATTAATTTAATGAATTTGAATATTTTTAATTATATTTTCTCAGACACTGATTGTTCACCCTATAGGTGATAATAAATAAATATTCATTTATCTTAACTGACACGAAGCATCCATCGTATTATATACAAAAAAATATGGTCACTTTAGCCAGCCAATGCCAGATCGCAGAAATGCTCAGACTTTTTTCGTATACAAAACTATACATACTTAGTCTGAGACACATATAATATTGATTAATATGAGACATATATACAATGATTTTAATAAACAAAAATTAACCTTATGATTGAAGGATACATATTTTTTTGTTACTCAAAACAACAATCAATTTAATCCCAGATAAGACACCATTAATAATAACAATAATAAAACCCTTATCCGCACCCCAATGGTGCATAGGGCACTGTGTCATATAACCGCAGTGTTATATTGATCGTTTACACATGAAGGAAAGGTGATCAGCCCTCCGCTTCAGGTACCAGTCCAGGGTAATATTGAATAAATATTACAGTAAAAAAATCACTTATATTTATTTGACCCCCCCCTCCGAACCAAACCCGGGATCTCCAGAACGGTAGCCGAGCGTGCTGACCATTACACTACGGAGGCGGACAAAAGAACCATTTCACGACTAAATTTATACACTAATTATTTGTACCTGGTATCGTTTGTGCCTGGTTTATACAAGTAAAAAAATCTCAAATGTTTTACACAAAATGATTTAAATTAGCTATTATCCTTCTTAATGGTAATAATGTCAACCTAATTTTTTAAGAGGTGGTATAGTAAAAAGATTATATATTATTATATATATTAAAAGATTATATATATTTTAAGATTATATATACGTATTTGAAAATATATAATAGATGTATTTTCTAAGTAAGTGTAAAAAACGTAATAAATAATAATATTCAAGATATATAGAGTAGTTTCTTTGTTTGTTAAATTAATTAGCTAATAATTTGTTAATAGAATATTTCTTACCATATAATTGTAGACAAATATAGTGCTGTGTCCTTCTGACATAGCATTGTCGTTCCTGTCTCCGATAACCACGTGTAGAATGGACACTCCAGTCAGTCGAGGTGATCCAGAATCTGTGATCGCGATGGGTAGGAAGTATTCCTTGGTTTCTTCCCGATCAAACCTCTCCAGAGCCATCAACGTATTACCTGTGAAACAAAAACAATAATCATAAAATCGTATGTTAAACACTAAAACTGTGGAGGTCCTCACCAAAACATTTCATTTCTATTATAAATGATTTTAAGTAATCAGGAATTCTAGCTTGTAAAATTCTTGGTGCAATATAATGATTTCATATTGGTTTAACACAAAGGATTGGTCACGTTTTGTCACAACTTTAGTTTTTTACAGATTTCGATAGAATACATTAAACAGAACAGACTTGCATTTAAAGTAATTTTTGTGCAATATTGGAAATGTAACCTCTTGTTGAGGACCTCCACAACTAAAATCTTTGTTGCCTGTTTTTCTCTTCCAGTAATATATTATACTAATACTCTCCTTACCATTCATCGTTTGCTTTGTGTAATACCACTTAAAATGAACGATGAATGATAAGGAGAGTGTTATATTACCGTACCACAAAGTTAACAATATTTTTAATGTACAAAATATATATTGTGTAAAATTAAACATGATGAGATTTATAAATTTAATAGTTAAAAAGGTTTTTTTATCAATTATCGCCATCGTAATGTCTTGTATAATCAAATAAAAGTTAACAATTTTATTAAAATGTAAGTTAATCAATGTCAACGCAACTGAAATAAATTAATGTGATTATTATTTGCTTAGATTAGACTAATAAAATAAAAATAAAATGGTTACATGTTGTTGTTAGTAATTCTACACAAACGCGTAAACAAAATATGGTAATATTAAGTAGTTTATTTCAAAACTATATATATTTCACGTATACAGGATGTATCAGAAATGTTTAAGTATAGATATTAACTCGTCCATAAAACATGTAATTCCAGAATTTTTATTTTTTATTTTGTAACGTACAGGAATCAAATATTTTAATTGCTTTAAACTTAAAGTAGATAAAAAATAAAGAAGATTAGTACGTTCTTACTCCTAAAAAGAAATTAGATCTCTATATATAAATATAAAATCTATCAGCCAGTGCTTTTCTTGAATTCAACTAAGCGTGATGAGGAAAATCCGGTTCGCTCGTCCGGCTCCAAGTACGTGTCAACATTGTGAATAATAGTACCAGGGTGGATACCAGCGCAAGCAGTCAATGTCGGAATAAGGTCTCAGAGCCGAAATGTTCGGGAATATTCGGATAGCCAGTCACTTCCTCTCCAGTTCGGGGAACATTGAAAAAATACAAGGTCGCCATCTAATGACGTTCAAACGGAAATGAAACAAGGCAAGGATATAAAAGTTTTGCGTGTCAACTGCCATTTTCTACAGAGTGCCGTAATTTCTAGTGTCGAATACCTCGCGGCGTATTTCCATAAGCTCGAGCCATTATTTACGAACCCCGGTCGCCGGTGTTATACTTTCAATGGCGCTAATTCTTACAACATTTCTCGGCTCATTGTTCGCGACGGACGCGGGAGTGTTTTTGTCGTCGCCAGATTTATTCAGCAGCAAAATATCGAAGCCCTTTTTTCAATTACACTCCCCATTGTTGAATTTCTCGATTAAATAAAAAACAAATGGCCATTTCCAAACTTGCAAAACACGCTTCGTATCGAAGCAAGAAACACTCAAATCTGAAAGCGATAAAAAAAGACGATGATTCCAAGATTCGGACATCAGTAAAGGCTTTCCTGGCAAGTCTCCACTATCGTTGTCCAAAAAATCCACATTAACTTAATTGATTCTGAAAAATGAAGGCAGAAAACGGCCTCATAATTACGTAGTCGCTTCTGTTTGATGATATTCGTGTAATGAAGGACTTATTGTCGCGACGCATTATAATAATGAAACGATACTTAGAACGAACCGTTTCGGGGGGAATCCGTTGTTAAAAATACAGGGAGGGTGACAAAAATGCACGGAAATTTGTAATTTAATAGTAATTACCTTCAAATACAAAACGTATCATAATGAAAAGTCATTAGTTCCAGGGTGTGTGCTCTTAAGAATATTACGCGAGAACCTTGACAGTGTGAAAAATAAGAAAACCGAGATAGACAGCGGTAATCTAATTAACCTTTAGAATCCGGAGCAAAACTGCTTATAGAAAATACTTCACTTCACGTTTTACTTTTGCTCGATAAATATTTAATTAGCTAATGGCGGCACATAATGTTTTACGGCCGCCATTAAAGCGTGAAACATTATTCCCGAACACAAAAACGTTTCCACACTAAATCTACACCGGGAAGAACGCAAATCTCGCAACACTTCCTCGGGCTATCGGGAACTTTACGAGAAGTGCTATTATCGAGACGCACAATTACCGAAGCCTATTAAAAGCCCTACAAATGCAGCCGTTAACGATTAAGAATCACACTAAAATACATCAAAGATTCGGCGTACATCGTATTATTATCGTAGTAAAACAAACAACCGGAAGATTGATAACGTCTAATGCTTTTAATGCCGCACTTAATACGAAGTATCCATTGATCATAACGACGGGGATATACAGAGCTGCCGAGGGAGAAATTCGGTCAAGCTAAATAATCTCGCGCTCGAGGGAGGTAAACTACACTCTTACATTCAATGATCTTATAAATCAGAATAAATGTTTAAGGCCTTCCCTTCGGGGCGCAATCTTCCCGAAATACAAACAGGAAATATGATTGTTCTCCCGAAATAAAAAGGCATATCATCCAAGTTTTACTGGCAGATTAGGCGCGAGTTATGTCGGCGCTAAAATTAAGACCCCGTAATCTGTAAAGAAACTACGCGCAACGTTTCCGGAAATTCAATAGGTGAGAGGATACGCCATTTTGTAGCGCACGGTCTCTATTCGAAAAAATAAACACAAAAAACGGGGCGCGTTTTATTTAATAAATATTGTGTATATTTCTACAACTACGGGGGAAATAAATGTAACGCCGATTTGTGTCGAACATCAGCGGGTAGAGAAATCACGCTATACCCCGGAAGAGGTAATCACCGTTACATGTAAACCAATTCTAGAAAACGGACCACGTTTCGGTGAAAGCCCACAAATTCGGAAAAAATACAGTAAACATTTCCCGAGCCGAAACCAAACAGGTAAAAATATATTCGAGGGCTGTTCCGACCAATTAAAGTCGCACGTAAACCATCGTTAAACTTTCACAGAGTTGTAAAAGAAAGTTTAACCGGTCCGTGATCTAGGGGAAGATGGCGGGTAATAAGAGCGATCACTAATAGCGCATTATGTTACATCACTGTCGAGAGGGTATATGTTTTATGGCATAGGACCGCGGGGCTACCTTCGTACGAGCAACCCCTATCATTTCTCATCCCTCGCGGGGGAGTCGTAAGTCACGCATGCCGAGATTTAATGCGAGTATCAGTGTGTCAAAATTACATTACGGTTGATTGAGATGATCTCGCGCTGAAGTTTAATTAACGAAACATCAAATTTCCGAAAGTTGTATGCTCCTCGTTTTATCACTACCTGTTAAAATTTTCACACAATTATATTTATACCGTCGAATCCGACGAGTTAAGTCGGCAGAAACGGTTTAAGTGCAACAAACTTATGTGATGAATTGGCGAAAACGTCTTTGTCGCCATAGGTGATACAAACATGATTCCAATTATGTAGGTAAAAGTATGTATCAAAATGTTACAAAATACATAAAAACAATTGTAAAGTCGATTCGATTCGTTAAGATGAGTATGTTTGTGTAACACTGCGTTTTATAAACATTTTTAAAAGTACAATTCCTTTTCAAGTGCCTCACAAATAAATTTAATGTTTTCACTTTAAAAAAATATGTACCTACTTACATGATCAAAATTTAACGTTATATCTCTTACAAACTGTTAAAAAAAATATTTTTAAGGGTTGATCTAAATTCAAAATGAATGCCTAACCATCAAATTAAATAAAACTTAGTGTAAAATAATATGAAATTTGAACAAATTGAATCATAATACCATTGGAGTACTACTGTTAAATGTAATTCACTAAATAATGATTTGATAAAGCATGTCAATTTCTGTCATAAGTTTTAATAAAAAAATATAGCAGCCTATTTCTCTTCGAAGGATAAAATATTTAAATAATTTGCGATATACAACCCGTTCATAAAAAAAAGAAATAAATCAAGATACAAAGGTCAACCTGTAGGTATTACATATTCACAAACAACCTCTAATAAAAGGACGATATAAATATAATAGTATTTATTCGTAATGTATAACCGTCTCGCTATCTCATAAGATAGGACGTTCTGCCGCATTTCGCGAAATTTATTATAACCAGGGGTGGTTGTCGAGGCACAGAAGGGATGAGTGGGGATGCGGGGAAGCCTCCTTCGCTAATTCCACTTCAAACACTCTGGGTATGGCGAAGGACTTAGACTTAATATGGGAAAGTATTGACACTACTAGCAGATGAGAATTCTTGGCACAATGAACCCAAGTGGAGAATTTCACTAAATTTTTTTATTTTTTCATTATTTACTACCTAAAATTACACGATGTATTAATTAAAGTGTTTTTTTTTAACACAATTTACATTATTTATTGTAACTGCAGACAGTTGGTAGAATTCCATATTGAATTGTTGGGTACTATATCCAAAATTAAACACGGTTTTTTGGATTGAAGTCTACATTTATTTATGTATATATTAATACGTGACGCGTTTCGTTTTCTTAGGACATTATCAAACACTGATAATTGAGTGTTTGATAATGTCCTATGAAGACGAAACGCGTCACATATTAATATATACATAAATAAATGTAGAGTTCAATCCAAAAAACCGTATTTTATTTTGGATATAGTACCCGTCACGTATTAATATATACATAAATAAATGTACAATTCAATCCAAAAAACCGTGTTTTATTTTGGATATATTACCCAACAATACCATTTACCTTGATACCTTTACGTGTTTGATAATGTCTTAATAAGACGAAACGCGTCACATATTAACATAAACATAAATAAATGTAGCATTCAATCCAATTAACCTTGTTTAATTTTGGATATATAACACTACAATTCAATATGGAATTCTACCAACTGTCTGCAGTTACAATAAACAATTTACCTTACGCCTTGCGAGGACATTATCAACATGTACATGTACATGTTTAACCCTGATGAAGACAAGGTTCTTGTCGAAACCGGTATCAATAAAAATTAGTTAAAAACAAAGTAGTTTTATTTTATAAAGAAAGTAATATTATCCAAATAAAATATTTAAAAATGGATGAATATAACCACAAATTGACTGTCAAATCAATTTCTACAATATAAAGATAAAATTAAGGAAATAATCGTAAAATGGCGAAAAGTTTAATATAAAATCTTATCGTTTAAAAATCAATGTATTTTTATGTTATAATGAAAGTAATATTTACCGAGTAAAATTCAAATAAAAAAATGGATTATATTACTACAAATTGACTGTCGAATCAATTCATCAAATCAAAAAAATTAAATTAAAGAATAAATTGTAAAATGGCAATGTGTTTTGTACAAAATCTGGTATATTGAAGTTAATCGATTCATGTTTTCATTAATTGATTCGGCAGTCACTTTGTAATAAAATCAATCCATTTTTAATTTGTGTTTTACTTACTAAAACTTTAATTAAAAATAAATCGGTTTTACTTAATTAAGTGGTATTTCCTAAGCCAAACTTAAATTAAAAATAAATCGATTCACATAAAATTGGTGAACTTACGTATTGTATTAATAAATTCGTTATGTTACACCGCATTAATTAACTCAGAAAGGCCCGGAGTGAGTTCATTTGGGCCCGATAAATAATACTTCATTTCGGCAAATAACTGCTAACTTTATGCAAAGTTTCCCATTACGAAGCTGAGCGGAATGTTGCTACAAATTTTGCAAAACCGATTCGCGAAGAAAATGGCACTCAAGGTCGCGGAGGAGAGTGAAGAAAACGTCCCGGCGTAGATCGACGTAATAGTCGAGGAGTGACTAATCCCGCCTCCTTGGTAGAAGAACGCGGGATTAAGGCCGGTTCACATCGTTGAAGGAACGTCGACGTCAAACGTTAATGCTACGAAAAAATCAAGGAACAATCGTCGATGTCGATGTGCGGTTACATCATGCAGAATTTTTAATCCATATTATTTATTTTTTGACATCTCATCAAAGATGAAGAATATGGAAGTCTGAGCATTTACCAGACTACCATATTCGTCTTCATCTTTGATGAGATAATTTTTTTTTAATAACTCGTGTAATTGGAGATAATCCAGATTATGTGAACAAGTATTTGGACACACTCAAAATGTTGTAAATTTGTTATCCGTTTATACCTATTGTCCAGAGAAAAAACGTCGACTTCAACCGTTGATGATACGAAAAATTTCAAGGAATAATCGTGGATGTTGCCGTACGGTTTATCATGTAGAATTTGCTAACCGTTTAAAACTCTCATCCAGTGAAAGAACGTCGACGTCAACCGATGATATGAAAACTTTCAAGGATTAATCGTCGATGTCGACGTGCGGTTCATCATGTAGAATTTGTTATCCGTTTATACCTCTTGTCCAGATATACGCCGACGTCAAACGTTGATGATATGAACAATTTAAAGTAACAATCGTCGATGTGGACGTACGGTTACATCATATAGAATCCGTTTATAACTCTATTCCAGCCAAAGGCAATGCTACAGAAATCAATATAATAAAGCTAGGTAAGTAATATATCTAGTATAATATATGGTAATCTGGAGTCAATTAGGTATGTAGTTTCCAAGATTAGCGGCATTGAACATGTGAACGATCCAATGAATAATCTAATGTCTGAATATTGTCAATAATTAACTGGTCGAATAGAAATATCATAAAATACTAAGCTTTTCAAGCTGTCTCTCCCATTAAAAAAGTTATGTCAATTTATTCTAAATTATTCTTACCTATGCTCAATTGGAGTAAGCTATGTATAACACTTAGAAAAATTATCATCTGAGGAACCAACTAACATACAAAAGAAATCTCAAAATTCTCATTCTATCAAAATTGCAATTAACATATGAAATAAATCCAACAACAGTGCATATATACATCTTGACAAAAATTAATGCAGTATGGATGTTCAATAAAGGGCAGAATGGTGAACGATACGGTTGATGACGTGTATAAAGTGATCACTTAAGACTAGTAAATGCCAGGTCGTAAGCCCTGAGATGCTCAGATTTCCATGTTCTTTCACAAATAAACATCTAAGATGTTTGATCTCAAAATTTAACACCTTCAATGAATGTTGTATTGTAAAAAAAAAATAGGTCGTGATTTTGCCGTTCCGCAGAGTGTGGATGAACCTTAAGGGATATGAACCAAGAGTCCTAACATGCTCGCAGAAAGAGCAAATACCGTATTTCCCGCCCAGTCAGGAATGCTGGATAAGTTAGCTTGCAAATAAATCTGGCGTCAGATGACAGATTAAACGCGAACGCCTTTAAATTCGGATTCCCTTTCAGCCGTAAGTACATTATTTCTTAACGTTTCTATATTGGAAACGACATTGGTGCTTTTCAAAAATCGCTGGCCCATTTTATTTCTAGCTCGCTTTCACGTTCAATGCATTTTTCCCTCTAAATATAAAAATAAAACACTTGTAAAATGTCGCTTTTGAGTTTATTTGTGTAAAAACGACTGGAATCAAGAACCTCAGATGAATTTATCATCAGGAAAAAAGGCAAATATATTTAAGTTTGCAACACTAAGGGTGTGTCTGAATTCTTGTTCATAAATCTGGTTATTTCAACATTTTGACATCTCAACATAAATGAAGCAAAATATGGAATTCTGGGTATCTACAGGGCCCTGTAAATAACAAGACATCCATATTCTTCTTCGTCTATGTTGAGATGTCACCATTTAAAAATCTGTAGTAACTTGTCGTGTTTATGAAAATAAAAATAAATAAAACCCTTATCCGCACCCCAATGGTACATAGGGCACTGCTTCATAGAAACGCAGTGTTATCTTGATCGTTTACACATGAAGGAAAGGTGATCAGCCCTCCGCTTCAGGTACCAGTCCAGGGTAATATTTAATAAATATTACAGTGAAAAAATCACTTGTATTTATTTGAACCCCCCTGGGAATCGAACCCGGGACCTCCAGAACGGTAGCCAAGCGTGCTGACCATTACACTACGGAGGCGGACATGTCGTGTTTACCATGCATTAATAAAACTCAAAAAAAGCAATACAAGAGTTTTATTTCGATATGCAAATAATGATATTATTCCGCAAATTTAATACAAAATTAGTAAAAGATATACTTTCCTTGATTGTATTACATAACCATTTGTAATTTAATACAATATTATTCTAGCCTACTTTATGTTTATATTTTGATATTTCAACAAAGATGAAGAAGAGTATGGAAGTCTTGTCATAGGCTAGTTGTTGATAATAGGTTATATGTTTTTTTTATACCGTCATTTTAAAGGGCTAAACAGTTCAAATACAATTTATGTAAAAAAATCTCATTAAATATAATCGTTTAACCTGTAATTAATCTGTACGTTGAATCACATTTCAAAGTATGCGAAAATTGACAGAAACAAAAAAATGTAGAATTCAATTACGTTGTATGTATATTTGTCTTTATATTTCACAATATCAGTAAAAGGTAATTTTGTGAAGGATGTATACTACACAATCTTATATTTCTACTATGTAATTGCGCAGTGTAAGAGTCAGGCGTAATATTTCAGCGATCAATTCCAGCTTGATCCGAAAGTTGCCAAAGATATAGGTTACAATACGGGGTCGATCGTGGGCCAAGTTTTAATTGAAAAAGCTAAAAGTAACTTTGGCCGGCGGAAGGGAGGTACTAGGGGCTAGGTACATCAATTAATTTAAACGGTATCCAAATTGCCTGAATTATACGTAACAATGCGAATTTCTGGTCAGTCCTGAAACAGCTAATGATGGAAAAGTTCGCGTCGGAGGATTTAAGATTACTAAAACGAAAAGAAAGAATTTCTTATTAAGAGAGAAGAGGAAGTTTTAAGGAGATTAAATTAAATGTCTACGATCTGGGAACGAAAAAATTATCTTATTAATAATATACATAACAGTTAATTAAAATGAACGATATTATTTTATGGCGATTCATATATCAAATTATTTGAATTATAGGTGTGTGTTTTTACAGAACAAAACTGTTTTTGAATTGCATTGAATTGAATGTTTATACGGAACAAAACTTCTTAAGATAATATTTTATTTTTATTTGATTGTTTAGAATATAACATTTTAAAATTGTAACAGAATTTTTCAAAACACGTATTAACAAAAAAAATGTAGTTTTTTTAAAAAAGGATTAACCCGCAGAAGTTGGCTATAACACCCAAGATGGGTAAAAAGCCATCAAAAAGAAGAAGAAAACCTCTTCTTTAAGAGGGTTGTCGGCAGGTAGGATAGTAAGGATAGGGAAGAAAAAATGTGAAAAACACATTTCAAACATCCAGACCAATTGAAAATTAATATTTCTTCAATTTATGTTGCGATTGGCGGGATCGGAACCCGCGACGCCAGCTTTGCAGTCGAGAGTTTACCCAACTACACCATGACGCCCGTGCAAATTATCAAATTTTGAGTGTTCTTTTTGTGTTGTAGATTTTGCACAAACGTGTTTTTGTGGATCTGTTTATTTTTCTTCTTCTATTTGTACTGACTTGCCGAGCGAACGCAATACGTATTACCGGTATTTTACGGGTTAACTTCGGGCGTATTGCGTACGTTTATGGAAATAGGGTGGTTGATAGTATTTCGTTAAGAAAACCTTGTATTTTTCATGTTTTGAAAAATACAAGGTTTTCTTAACGAAATACATAGGTCGTAAGCTTTGTAAAAACCTAGACTTATTCTTATTCATCTATATTAAATTATCAATGTATCCAGATGTTATATAAAATTGTGATGACCCTTTACAAGGGCTACTTTATTATATAAATACAAAATCCTTTACGTAACGCAAGAGAAGATGAAAAGGGTGACATATTTCAATCAGAAACAATACCAGGAGGTAAGAAAATGAGAAGGAAAATAAAAACGGGAGGTCGCATGAAGGCTATGGTCGAATAACAAAAGGTAGTGCGTTGGACACGACACGTTTCGTCATCAATGTTGTATTTTAGGGTTGTTCTCGAAGCACCACCGTCACGCCAAGTTCCGGCTAGTAATTTACACAACAATGGAGGGTGAATATCATAATGTCTCGTATATATATATATATATATATATTTTTTTTTTTTCACTTTTGATGGAGTTCTAATTATGCGACCGAATAAATTAATTCTAATTTAGATCGATTATGTAGATTATATTCAGATGTGGAGTTTCCCTTAAAATATGTACACATTTTCGTGCGTCAGCGTCCGACCGTGTGATGTGATTAAGGCAATTTCCAGTAAACTAATTGAATTGCCGAAAAATTGTTTAGGTACTAGACGATGAAACTTATAAAGTTTCGAATCGAATTATAAATATATGTAAAATAAAATCGCGACAATAATTATTTATTGATTTGGCGTTTAATTTGTAGAACTCCATTTTAATTTATGTATTCATTTTTAAATCAAACACAGATTTTTTGAGTCTACTAAGTTGTATTTTATAAAAAAAAACACATATAATTAATATTTTGACAATTGTTTTGCCTAGTTATGGCATTTTTAAACGAATGTTTGAAAATGCCATAACTAGACGAAACAATTCGAAAAAAAAGGAGATTGGAAAATTTAAGTAGTGTAGTTGTTTATCATGGGTAGATCATGGTGAATGTTGAACGTCTGTAAAAAATAATCATTTAACCAGCCTATGACAGATTATAAGCCCTGGAAATACGCAGACTTAAATATTCTTCTTCATCTAAGATAAGATGTCAATAAAAATTTTGAATAATTTTTATGTTTGTTTAATATCCAGAATTGATTTTCACACAAGAAAACCTACCCACCATATGTATTTTATTTATTTAAGTATACTTTGAAAAAAAGATAAATTTATTATTTTAGTATACTTTTTTTACGCGGTATTGCGTGGAAAGAATAAACCGTTTAAATGGAGGATTGAGTGTTTAAATAAATAATCCAGCAATTTTAAAGCCCTTAATAAAATCGTCAAAAATATATTCGTTCAAATCCGAATTCAGTTACACAGATGATTACTTTTCTCAGAATTGAACTAGATACGCAGAACTGTACAATTTAATTCCGTATAATGTTTGCCTCCTACGAGCGTTTCGCTGATGTCAAACGAACTAGTGTTTTTGCTTTGATATAAGCTTAATTAATATTCCAAATAGATTTGGGGACCTAATTAACATCATCAAACTCGCAGAGACTGCCGGCTCAGCCTATTTTAATTGATAAAAAGCTTTTCTGTAAAACACAATATTCATTATTTATTGGATAAGCAAAATGTATACAGGACGGCGCAAAAATGATCACTCTATCAAAAGATGTTTTAATTGCAAATGGCGTCGTACGTCAATAATATTTGACATTTGTAAAGTAGACAGCTACAGTATACAAACTTATTTGGGGTGGCGCAAAATTAATCATCCAATTTTGATTTTGAATAACTTTCTTACTAAATAAAAAAATAATAATTGATTGATGGAAATCTTTATTTGGACCTTTACATTTTTTTCTATTGAGTGGAATAGATGATATACGTCAGTGTTGATGGACATTTGTGGCCGTTTCATCAATCTGTTTATATACTGCAGGTATCTACTTTACAACTGACAATTATGATTGACGTACGACGCCATTTGCAAAAATTATGACATCTGCCGACAAGGTGATTAATTTTGTGCCACCCTGTACCTACTTAGTACCGTACTAAAAGTACTTTTATATTAGGAAATCATAAAAATAAAGCACACAAAAAATTGCAAATACCTGTTTTAAATCCTAAATTAATATCGGGCACATGTTTTATTAAAAACTAACCGTACTTTGGCACGTGTTGCTGTAAAACTTCGAAATCAGAAGTAAAACAAGAAATGTAATTTTTTACAGAATATGTTATTACACTGTACTGTAACATGAAGCATAATCTCATGCCTGTAACATTACTCAATACTAGCATTTTTACTCGGCAGCGACTGTGATTTGGATCGTTGTTTTATCAAAGTACCTAGTATTGAAAATCTTATCTGAAAACTTCAGGACACACCGCGCACACAGACAGCGCCATGACCATGACAGCGCGCCGCGCAGGCTTGCCAACTTGACGACTAACGCACTTGCTAGTCTTAAGAATAAAAGTAATGCGGCAGATATTCGCAATGACGGTATATGTTGTACTGCTTTGAATTTTTTTATTAAATACATCCAATTTCTTTAGTAAAACGTCCAATTTGATTTGTAAGGCGTCAAATTCGGTTTGTGCGTTCAATTTGAAATGAAAGCCTGCGGTACCAGTACTAGCAACGTGAGGCGGTTGAAAAAATGTCCCGCGAGGGTATTATTATGTACAATATATTATCAAAGAGCCTGAAATTTCGGGATTTTAAATTGCTTCATTATTTTCGTTTACTTTGGTACACATGCGTTGCGTTGTGTTAGTATTTTGACTTGAAAATGCTTGTTAATTAAAATGTTCATTTCCCCGAACCGTATTGTGTTTTAAACAGTATAATATATTTGAACATAATGTGGGGGATGATGGCTATAGCGTATACTGATTATTAAACAAAGCAAATTATCCATTTTGTTCTTTAAAAATATTACCTTTGTGGTAACCAAAGCATATGCTTATAAATTTGTCAGTTAATTATAATCTGCTCCTGAAGTATCTATTTCGTTTTCTTTGAAATTTCCTTAACGGTTTAGCAAACATTATACTTTGTTGTTCGCCTTTTCAGTTTTCACATACAGCAAACTGTGTTTTCAGCGTGCAATTTGCGCACGCTTAAAGGGTTTTAAAATTCAGCAAATTGAATCGCTGTGTAATATTTATTCAACCGCACATTTTGATGCCTATATCCTTTTCGCGAAACATGCAACGAACAATTACGTAATTTTTAACGATTTTTTTTTACCAATAGTTGTTAGGTCTAGTAAGGAAATGATAGTATATATACATATATATATATATATATATATATATATATATATATATATATATATATATATTTATATATATATATATATATATATATATATATATATATTTATATATATATAAATATATATATATATATATATATATATATATATATATATATATATATATATATATATATATATATATATATATATATATATATATATATATATATATATATTTATATATATATATATATATATATATATATATATATATATATATATATTTATATATATATTTATATATATATATATATATATATATATATATATATATATATATATATATATATATATATATATATATATATATATATATATATATATATATATATATATACATACATATATATATATATATATATATATATATATATATATATATATATATATATATATATATATATATATATATATATATATATATATTTATATATATATATATATATATATATATATATATATATATATATATATATATATATATATATATATATATATATATATATATATATATATATATATATATACATATATATATATATATATATATATATATATATATATATATATATATATATATATATATATATATTTATATTTATATTTATATATATATATATATATATATTATATATATATATATATATATATATATATATATATATATATATTTATATAGTTACAGTATAAGTTCCCCATAATCTTACCAGTCAACTTGTAGCTAGCTAAATATTGTTTAATAAATTAAATTAAATTAATTTAATGAACACCAGGAAGTTTCAATAAACTTTTTGAGAGTTCTAGTATTGTGAGATAGTATGATATACTATTCAAAAGTATGTAATATTATGTAATTAATTTGGGAAAACTGTTAATTTGATGGCAGGTGAAGCATTTTGTGCCAAAGTTTGTGAAAAGCAAGTTTGACAATAATAGCCGCAAGTTTTACCTTCAAAGTGAAAAGGTAGATTGTGGAATTTGTCATCTCTATCACAAACCACGCTAAATTTTTAATGTTATCAAAGACCCTTTTGAGTAATCTTTGAGGAGATCTTTCAGAATTTCAAGAAGGAGAGTCGGTGGATAATATAAACTCGTATGTGGTCGTGAACACGCCACCAGTTACGTTTTAAATATTAAACTTCATTCGGTTTATGTACTTTGTGATTTATTTCACGGATTTGTTTATTAAGGTGATGTAATTGATTGAGATATTGGTTTTCTTCTTTGTGTGGCATGTATACTAAATTTTCAGACAAGATTTTCAATACTTCTGTGAATCATGAGCATTTTTTTTAAAAACAATATTACGTCCAATTTTCAAAAGTATGTTTATTCAAAGTAGTACTCATGGTAGTGTTGAAAATCTTGTCTGAAAACGTATGTACACATCGCACGCACAGACTATGACAGCGCGCCGCGCAGGCTTACCAATTTGACGACAAACGCACTTGCTAATCTCAAGAATAAAAAATGTAGGCAGATATTCACACTAGCGGTATATGTAGTACTAATATGAAAACATTTAATAAAATTCAAACTTTTTTGTCCAATTTGTTCTGTAAAACGTCCAATTTGATTTGTAAAATATCCAATTTGAAGTAAAAACCTGTTTTTGAAATTTTTAAAGCGATAATGTACAACAATTTTCAAAGGCAAATTGACTCACCGTTAATATAGAATTTTCTTCTGATGTCTTGAGATGCGCTGTCATCCAAAGCGAATGTGAAGGGAGGGCCGTTCATATTGGAATCGTAATCCTTAGCTGTAAGGTTTACTATTGGTCCAGGCTCCTGATTTTCATACCAGATGACTGGCATTACCTAAAAAAATCATAAATATTGAGTAAATACCTCCAAAATATTATGACAGGAAAGAGGAAACAAGTAAAATACTACAATTTATAAGGGCTTCTATGCTGCATATATTATAGTTAGGACTTCTTGCATGTGTGTTAAATTTTTGATCACACCATCCATCATCAGGAATTATTAAATTATTTTAAGTTTTGGAATATCCTAACGCCTAACTGACTATGAAATCTAGCTACGGCTTGTGCAGCACCGCTTATGATGTCACTATTTAATATATATCCAACTTAATAGGTTTTAAAACCTATTCCTAATTGAGAGTTATGATTAAAGTTACCATGAGTTCATGTGATTCTTGAGTGAAATTTTGTAGGGCAAAAACACCAGTTACCTTGTTAAAGGCATGAGTAATAAACAATGCAATTATTGTAAGTTAACAATAAAGTTACTTAGAAACGTATTTGTATTTTGTATCTCCATCTTATTTCCTTAAGATTTATACCGTACCGTAGTCGTCTGTACTGACGACTATGGTACGGTATAAATAAAAGTGAAAAAGTTCAGCATTCGAACGTTCGAGAAAATCTTCAAAATTTGCACCAGAAATGTTAATATAATACACTTAATATTATCCAACTACGACTACCATCATATCGTTTCTCAACAAGGGTAGGTAGGGGGGATGGAACGCCAAAAGTCAAGGCATACACTCCATGCTTCTTTAATTTTATACTGCTTCTTTTGTTTTAATATGATGAAATATAACAAGATGTTTGATAGAATTAGGACTAAAAAAACCTTCTTACATTTGTTAAGAACGGAGCATTGTCGTTAATATCCGTCAGTTCAATTATCACTTCCGTAGTAGATCTCAGTCCGGTGACACTTCCTTGTTCGTCCACTGCTCCAATAAGGACTTGCCAAGTTGAGAATCCTGTAGGAGGATCGCGATCAAGTGGCTTTATGAGTCGAAGGCACCCTTCATTGTCGATGGACATGAGCTTTTGCTGATCTTGTTTGACGATAAAATAAACAATTTTCTGGGGCGCATTTCTGTCAGCTATATCAGGGTCGTATGCCTCTACCTAGAAAGCAAAACAAAATTATAAACACCATGAAACAAACAAAACACATGCGAATTTCAGAATCAGAAATGAGAAAATTAAAGTATCACTTACCGTAGCTATGCATCCATCGAACAATTGTTCCTCTGCTATAACTTTAGTTATGTTAGCAGTAAAAACTGGTGGATTATCGTTCACATTGTCAATATTAATGATGACCTGTGCATAATCTTCGTGTATTCCATCAAAAGCACGAACAGTCAAAGCATACGTCGTTAGATTTTCGTAGTCGAGCTTATTTTTGACACGAATCATACCAGTCAAATTAGCTATAGCAAAGGCATCATAAGTGTTACCAGCTACGATACTGTAGTTGACAGTAGACGCTAAAAATAAATTTAAGATATGAACACAAAACACAAATCAAATGAAGATATGCAAGAGGATTTTAAGATAAAATACGAAGCGAAAACGTACCTGTATCATTATCTAAGGCTATTACTTCAGTCACTAACGCATTGATGTTGGCATCTTCAGCGATCGCGTCTGCGATGTAAGTCTCTTGGGAGAATTTAGGACTGTTATCGTTGGTGTCAGCAATTTCTATCCTAAACACCTGCTGACCCATGTTATGCTTTCCGGGTATCAAAGCGGAAGGCGAATTATCACTAGCTATTACTTTAACGTTATAAAAGTCTCTTTCTTCTCTGTCGAACTTAACTAATGTGGTGATGTTTCCTGTTATCGAATCGATTGTGAACAAGTCCAAGTGGTCAGCCAGTTCGTAGGTTACTTGGTTATGTGCCGAAGTTCCGTCAGCATCTATGGCTTTGACTTGCATCACGGGCGTTCCGGGTGGCTCATTTTCTAAAACGCTACCGGTTCTGACTTCTGTGAATACTGGTATGTTATCGTTCACATCTTCGACTTCAATTTGGACAATTGTTTCGGCGGCTAAATTATATTTATTCTGCAAATAAAATTAGCGATTAAAGAAACAAAATTAATCAAAGTTAAAACACTCTCCTTATCGTCCACTGTTCACTTTGTGTAATGCCAGTGTTATAAACCGGACTACCGGTTTCGGAAAATTATTCCATCATCAGGTCGTTTAAATAAAAGTTTTACGATTGAACATTTGTATAAAAATAAAAAATAAATATTTTTTGAAAGAGAGAAAGACGAAAAATGGGAATATTTTCAAAAGTGGATTCAAAGTTAAATTTAGTAAGAATAATTATCCGAAACCGGAAGTCAGAAAAAAGTTTTATAAAACTAAACCACTTGTATTTTACATATGTATAAAATTAAACAACAAGTTGTATTTTATTTAAAAAAAAAACACATAAAAATTAAAATAAAATACAACTTACTAGACTCAAAAAATCGGTGTTTGATTTAAAATACATAAATTAAAATGGAATTTTACAAATCCATAAATAATTCATACGTAATATAACATTAAGAATTCTTTTTTACCTGCACTCTAACAGTGAGAGTATAGTCTGTTATCTTCTCATAGTCTAAATGATTTGCAAGCTTAATATAAGCAGTGTCCCCGTCAGACTCCATCACGAAATTGTTCCACTTGTTAGTCTGCTCCGTTTGCCCCGTTACTAACTCAAACAGCAGCTCTTTCTCCTCGGGGATGTTTGAACTAAAAATAAGAAGGATTATGGATTAGTGACGTCTCTCATTACGAGGCGGCTGTTAACGAAAAGTTACCGTACATGAATACGGAATTTTTTTAAAATTAAAAATAAATACATAAAATAATACAATAAAACCCTTATCCGCACCCCAATGGTGCATAGGGCACTGCGTCATATAAACGCAGTGTTATCTTGATCGTTTACGCATGAAGGAAAGGTGATCAGCTCTCCGCTTCTAACACCCTTACATTACATCAACAATCCGCCTTCTCCTGAGGAGTTTTACGCTGTTTCCTCCCAGCAATGAGCAAATCCTAAGAAGTTCTTGTTTGGCCCACACTAGATTATCCCTCCTGTTCCCAACACAGATTTAAATAAAAACATATTTAATTAGCTAGAAGAAACAAAAATCCACTAAATGATCTATAAACCTTGTAGATAATAAGCAAGGTAAACAATAAATGCAGTTCCCATCTAAAAAAAAACAAAAAAAGCCCTCCGCTTCAGGTACCAGACCAGGGTAATATTGAGTTAATAGAACAGTGAAAAAATCACTTATATTTATTTTACCCCCCTTGGGAATCGAACCCGGGACCTACAGAACGGTAGCAGAGCGTGCTGCATTACACTACGGAGGCGGATTTGTGTACATTTATTTAAATCACAATTTATACATAATTGGAACATTTTTTTTTGCAGAGACCCACCAAGCTACCTTGTGTGTCTTGTCGGTGGAGTTCTTTTTTGATACATTTTTTATTGTTTATAACGATTTTAACCTAATAATACACACAAAAAAGAGAAAAAAACTAAGAATATAAACATTTTACAAATTTCATAAAATTAACTCTTGATCATTTACCCATTACTTTATTTTGCCTTTGTTCCATATTTTATTTTGACCTCTAACATCCGTCGGCAACAAATTAAAAATGTTCGGAACGATATATTGCAGTGTTCGACTCCCATATTTATTGTTGATTCTTGGGACTATCAAACCTTCGTTGAACATGAAAATATAAACTTTGTGATTTGTTAATAAATTATCTGGTCAAATTATAAGCTACAATAATAAAATGAAAAGGATATTTTCTGGTGTTTCTCATGTATGTGATTATAATCCAGGATTCGGACATCACATACAAATGTAAGAGTTTCTGCTCAATATAAAAAGCTTCTTCATCTCACCAATAGATGTCTCTAGCGAAAATTCTAATGATTCTTGTACAATGTTTCGAAATTGAATCATACATATAGAACTACCAATAATTTGAATAGTGTGGTTGTCAATCATGGGTAGAATTGATGAACTTTACAACATTATGATAAGTCCAAATACTTGTTCACAAATCTGGATTATCTCCAATGGTAGATGTTGTCAATAAGGGTTGTCAATAATGGGTAGAATTGGTTAATGTTACACGTGTGTAAAGTGATCACTTAAACCAGCCTATGACGGTCATCAGCCCCGTAAATGCCCATACTTCCATATTCTTCTTTATCTTTGATGAGATGTCAAAAAATAATAAGAATTGGTAAATGTTACACATATGTAAAGTGATTACTTAAACCAGCCTATGACGGTCGTAAGCCCCGTAAATGCCCAGATTTCCGTTTTCTTTTGCATTTTTGTGGAGATGTCAAAAAATAATATGAGAAACTTTATAGTTGGAAATTTGCGGAATATCGATTATCTATTTCTCCATTTGGACGACGTTTTTTTTTCTTATTTTTGCCGTAGGTAAAGCGCCACCAAATCCACTGTTTGCCGTTAGGGAGACGCCAAAGCTCCGACCGTAAATAGCCACCGGCGATATCGCGTTTGTTTGTTTAAAAAAGAGGCAATATTGTGTTGTTGTCTTATATATCAGGCTGCGGATAAATGGGCTACCATTAGGCAAACTGGGGGCTATTTAAAACCCCCCACACGGACGGGTTCGAGCTCAAATCTTAATGGCACATTACTTAATCCGGCCAACTGTGTTATGAGAATGCGGAACGTTCTGAATGAAGGCATTTTCCATCGGGGAAACACACAAGGGACGTATGAAGCAATATTGTTTAAATACGACATGTTTTTTTCACATGTGATATTATATTTTAAAAATCAAAAAAATTACTTCTACTACATTTCTATCACGCCATTTTCTACAGGGGTAAAAGGATACACAGAAGCACAGAGGATAGAATGCCACACTCGTCTCTCTTGACAAACACTTCTAGTTTCCTATAACATCCATACATCTTGTTCACACATGTACTCCAATTTCGTAGACCATTTATACGACCAGATTTTAGGTTATAATCGGCTTATCGAACCAAGTCTTTTTTAATGTCCTCGTTCTGCTCTTCAATTAAAATTTTTCGAATAAACTCCACGTGTCCGACCCACCTTGAAAAACCTTTCTTAACTTTTATTATTATCCCAACTCGGCCTTGCATTCCTTTAAATAAATTCTTCATTTTTAATTTCATCTTACATCGATTTTCTCCACGCATTCGTCCGAGAATCAATTTTTATCATGCTCTTTTTGCCAATTTCATATTCGCATCAAAACATCAATGTATACACTAGCACTAATAGTTTATCCATTATGCAAAATCACTGTACCCTAAAAATATTAATTTTTTAACAAAATTTTATGTGTGTTCAAATACTAGTTCACAAATCTGGATTATCTCCAATTATAGGAGCTATTTTTTATATTAATGCTCAGACTTTTATATTCTTCTTCATCTATGGTGAGATGTCAAAAAAATCTGTGTCTACTAATACTTCCTATCATTTTCATACTTCTATCTCGCAATTTGATGAAAGGCAAAAGAAAAAAGTATGGAGGTTAGAAAACTGGTGGATAAAACGGATCGATATAAAAGAAGATATCGACACACGAAAAATCACGAAAGCCGCCTCAACCGTAAAGAAATTGATATGAATTTGTTCTAGTCGCTCGGGTCTTTGCAGTCGATCGCGATAGTATGGTCAGTGATTCGGGGAGAGTAAATATATCGTTAGTTCAGTCGTGTGCGGTTTACGAAGAGTCCGAATCCTCGGCCTATTCGTAAGCCAATATCGGATTACTGTTTAGGAATGAGGCTTTGAGAGGATCAATTGGGGAAGAATGGATGGGATAAAAGAACAATATGGAGAGTGACTGAACATAGAGATTTATGTCATAGGTATTATATTGAAAAAGCAAATTTTTCAGATAAAAATCGTATCAAAATATCTTCCAGAAAAGCACAAAAATCACAATTAACACACTTTGTGGATACGTGCATACATATACAAAATCAAAAACACAGAAACACCTTGAAAATAAAGATTTAAAAATGCAATTACTTACGGTTGTTTAATAACAAGGTGATAAAAAAACATTATAAGGCAAAAATGAAATTTATATTGACTCTCATATTTACACAAATGCATCAATATATCACCCTGGGCTAGTATCCGAAGGGCACGGACTGATCACCTAGCGTTCAGCAATTAACGATCATGATATGATAACGTCTATACGATCCAGTGCCCTGTGTACCATTGGGTGCAGATAAGGGTTAGAAGAAGTATTTTTTGTGTTTTACCCGGGATCAATTCCCAGGGGGTCAAAATATAAGTGATGTTTTTACTTTAATCTTAATTTTATATGAACTGTTAATATTTTTTATTTATTTTACACAGGTATTTACTTAATTTTTTACATAGATACATGTTTTTAACATTTTTTTTTAATTATATATTACAGCTCTTTAGGCATAGCCTGTGTTGAGCCGAAATACTTACATTTTTTAAAATTTATTTTTAATTACTTGATTTTATACATTACATACAAAAGATACAATAACAATTTACAGTAAAAAGGTTTTATAATACAATAATTACGCCTGGACTTTAATCAATTCTCTTATATGCACTGATACATAGAGCTAAGGAATTGTCGCCTTTCGTTTATATGCTTAAAGGTGAAGATAACACTCTATCGATACTATGTAGTGTCCTTTACATCAAAGGGTGCGGATAAGGGTTGGAAGAAGAATATTTTGTAAATAATGATTATCTTTAATAACTTACACAGCTCTTAGCGTGGTGATTGGCAGATCGTAGTCGGCTAGATTTTCCTTAAGGCGGATGCGTCCTGACGGAAACTCCGTGAAGGAAGGACTCTTCTTATTGGATTCAACCACTTGGATGTCCAGGGCTATGGAACTAGTCTGCATAGGGATTCCCATATCTCTTACCGTAGCAGATAATTTGAACTTATACGAAGGGGGTTTCTAAGATTGAGAAAAATACATCATTAAAATTACTTCAAATTATAACATTATACGAACATACATTTAAAGCTGTGAATTGCCATATATCGAAAATTAATATCCGCGTAACTAATTTTAAGATTATCAAAAGTGGAAATATCAAGCAAGTGAATTAAATAACATAAAAAAATCTTGTTACTATATGAAATAAAAAAAAACTGTTTTCAACTCTTATATAATTGTTTTTTTTTTTTAATTCAAACTTCATATTAAACAAAAGACTTTTTTGCTTGTGCATAAATTAATATTTTTGGTAAAATTAACGTTCAAATATTTCTGATAATGAACAATAATGCTTATCATGTGAAATTAAATTTAATTCAAAGGCGTCTTACATATTTTACAGAATCAAATCGATCAGATGAACATCATACTGGTAAATTCTTAGAAATGTTTTAATCCTCACGATAAAATAAATATTGTCTTGTGAAAATAACACAAATTACATGAAATAAAATATAAATTATTGTACAGTGACAATATATTTTACTTACATCGATTGTTTTATTCAGGAATATTACACCAGTATCAGGATCTATGTGGAAATAAGCACTATCGGGTGATGTGGTATCAAGACTATAATGCACTATTGAATTATTTCCATCATCAATATCAGTGGCAGATATTCTCATCACTTCTCTCCCACTCAACAAGTCCTGAGGGACTGACTCGAGATACGACTGAAAAAAAAACAAAAAATGTTTTCAACACCACATCGATAAAGAATCATTCACCTAAAGAGCTAAAAATTCACACCAACCACAACATATATGTATCTATTTCGTGAGGATGCATGGCTTTTGCATTTTCTAGGACTAAAAATAAAACAAAAAGGGACAAATGAAAAAAAGGTGCATTACAAAAATAGAATGACAAAAATAAACGGGTAGGATATCGAAATCATGCAATCGAAAACTAAAAACAAATACAAAATGAGAGAAGACAATTTTCATTGCGACCAACCTTCCAAATGCCACCGCGAAAGACCTGGTTGATAGTAAATGGCAACAGATAATTAAAAAAATCTTTGAAAATCGTTATTATGAAAACAAAATATTTAAATAAGACGATATGCAAAAACTCCCTAATTCAATCAAATCTTTTAGGGCTACGTTCGACAAACGAATGAATCGATCAACCAAATACACGGTAAACGGTAACCAAAACAATTTTAGGTGAGGAAAAATGATGGGCAAATAAATGATGAATAATTACGAATCATGAATTATGAATACATTCAGGTAGGTACCTAATAAAGAATCGGGATGTAGGAGAAAAAGATATGCGTTGAAACAACAGTACAAAATGATCTTTTACATTTAAAAAAAAATGCCCCAAACACTTGACAAAATATGAAATGTCGTTGTTAAACTGACAAAAATAATATCGAAGAATATTCTGGACCACTGAAAAATCGTTAAATATAATAGATATTGTTGTGTACATCTATGCCATTGTGACGCACTCGCTCGCAAACGAAGTCACATCCTCGGAGGACCACTACTGGACTCCGAGAAGGTGAAGCTCTTACCACCAAGACAGGTCGTGAGTTACATGACACACGTAGGTCTTGGGAGTGAGCTGTGATACAGAGGAAGGTCACAAAAGACCTAATATGGTCGCAGTGACATAAGGGATGCAAGATCCCTTGACCTCACAAAAAAAACATTGTTTGACAGATACTTTAACATATGAAAATAAAAACATTTTTTAAAATAATTTTAATTAATGTGACTTCTTTTGATATGATAGTATACTTACAACTTTATCAAAGACTGGAGGGTTGTCGTTGATATCCTCAATGACAACTCTGACTGTGCAAACATCGTCCAAAGCTGGTTGACCATTATCGCTAGCTCTAACTGTAATATATGCTTCTTTTTCTCTTGCGGGTTCATCTCTGTCAAAGACCTATGCAAAAAATAACAAAACAGTATTAAAATAATTTTCCTAGTGAAAAATGCACATTTTACATCCCGTAGAAGTAATTTGTTATGAGAAAAAATGTCTGACTGAATCCGGGTTTACTGCATAGAATAATATGATATTTTACTAATTAACAAAGCACTGTTATTACAAAATATAATCTCAAGGACGAATTTACAATTTTCTTATAAAATGTATCGTATGCTACGTACTACTTACGAACTTTTTTTAAAATTATTGATTCTTAGCCAATGTGTACATATGTTTCTATACTGATTTATTTTTTCATCGTTTGCTACATAAATACTAATAACATTGAAACAAAAACCTGTAATTCATTTATTTGAAAGGAAAAGGTTGTTATTTTTATACTGATATATTTTTAATCATTTGCTACATAAATACTAAAAAAGTTAAACAAAAACCTAGATTTTTACGTATTTGCAACAGCAGCATATCAAGGCGAATGATTACATATCATCAATTACATAATATACTGTAATATACAATAATATAATAAACACCAGTAAGTTATGAAACAGCAGTAATAATAATTATATTAATTAATTCCGGACAGAACGGCGCTATTTTCTATAACATGGGTCGGTATGTGCGGCTTCGGAGCCGACTGCGGCTCTTTGGGGGCTTGTGTACTACAAGGAATTCCACCGTCCGGCAGTCCGGTTTTGAAAAATAAAAGCGATTACGACAGTTAAGCGTGATCGAATTTACGCGAAAAGTGTTCACGTACCGATCAAGAGCACCGACCCGAAGAAATATGGACAAAAGCACAAGCCAATCCCAGCCAATCATCGTTTTAAACTGCTAACTGAAGTACCGGACGGTAAAATTCCGTGTAGTGCACAAACGCCCTTTGACCTTTTACGTGCAGCTCCGGAACAATTATCCACAAAAAGGCTCTTCGACTCTTCGTATTTATGCGAACAATATTTTTTAAACATAAAACTTATTAACAGCAAACTGAGAAATTATCTTATTGACCTGAACTTGGAAACGTGCTAAAAATAACGACATACAAACCTGAATTGATCAAACTTTCAAAGGAGATGCAATGACATTATTCGCGATAAGTGTTTTTATGAATACCTTACATTCAAATGACTTTTTACCAATGAATAAAATCCTTTAAGTATTAATTTTTAATTAGACACAGATTTCTTGAGTGTACTAAGTTGTATTTTATTAAAAAAACACATAATAATTAATATTATGACAATTGTTTCGCCTAGTTATGACATTTTCAAACGAATGTGAAAATTAAATGGACTGACGGTGCTTATGTTAACGGGCCTGGATATTTAATCTTTACATTCGTTTGAAAATGCCATAACTAGGCGAAACAATTGTCACAATATTAATTTTTATGTGTTTTTTAATAAAATACTACTAAGTTAGCTCAAAAAATATGTGTTTGATTTTAAAATTAATACATAAATTAAAATGGAGTTCTACAAATATAACGCCAAATCAATAAATCAAAAAATTCTTATTAATTGTGAAATCGAGTTTTATTGAGTGTGCCCGTACTTTAATAAAAAATTTATAATTCAGTTGTACTAGAATTGCAAACAGATTTGGTTCTTAAGAAATTTTTCAATCGTTGTATTGTCTACTTGTGAATGTCATGAGACGTTTTCACAAGATGTCCCTCGTTTAGTGTGGGTATGTTTAATTATTATGTCCGCATCTGTAGTGTAATGGTCAGCATGCTTGCCTACCGTTCTGGAGGTCCCGGGTTCGATTCCCAGGGGGGTTTAATAAATATAAGTTTTTTTTTTCACTCTAATATTTATTCAATACTACACTGGACTGGTACCTGAAGTGGAGGGCTGATCACCTTTCCTTCATGTGTAATCGATCGAGATAACACTGCGTTTATATGAAGCAGTGCCCTATGCACCATTGGGGTGCGGTTAGGGATTTATTATGTTTAATTATCATAAAAGAAAGATTTTAATTGGAAACAGAATGTTGACAAAAAATTATGAGGCAATACGACATAAATAAGTATCGGATTTAGTGGTGTCTTAATAAATAAATGAGCTATGTGACAAATCTTGATTGATGTAAGATATTGAATTCATTGTGCCTATTGTATTGTTTTTAGGGACCAATATTATTAATTTATTATGAACTATACATATCCACTATCATTTTTAAGACATATAAACTAAATGTGTTTTAAATCCTTGTATGTACATAATAGACAAGGACAATTTTCTAAGGCAATTATAAAAAAAAATTATAAAAAATCGTAGCATTGTGCATATTTGCCTCTTTGGCTAGTAAGTTTGCCGACCACTGTACCATAACAACAGTTAGAAGAAAAACTTCTCAAACTCATAAAGCGCTAAGTATAATATATGAAACGCTGTACGTTTTTATGTTGATTAATGTTCCTTTTGATAGTCATTTCCCTCATTAATCGGTGATATATTACGCACATTAATTCGTGTCTATCCAGTGCTAGCGTCATAAAGAGGCTGAGGTTGTATGTGGAGATATAGCGAGTTAGAACTTAGGTAAAGTCTATGATCAATCTGACGGTAATTAGATTATGGATTAATATCTCGACAATTTCACAGGAGTTAATTTTATTCAGCATTAGATGTAATACGTAAATTTAATATTAGACAGTACGTGTCATTTGTCGCTCTATGCATATTTAATTTATCCGTATTTTTGGGATATCATTTATTGATTCGGCAGTCACTTTGTAATATTGCCTATTCATTTTTAAACATTAAAGTTTTCATAGTAAATACCACTATTCTTAAAATCTATTCCGACACGTGTTTCGATGCATTCCACGTTTTCAAACACTGTATGTGAAGCTAAATTAAATATATGAAAGAAAACTAATCAAAATAATCATTAAAAAAAATAGAAAATCTAAATTTTAGAGTTGTGTCCTTGGAACGTTGATCTCTTGAACAAATGTGCGGCAAAACGATGTATGATACATGTATCATGTTCGAGTAGTGAAATAAGGAAATAATGCAAGGCTGCAAAATAATGCAAGATATGTGTGTTGAGATGGTTTGGACAGGTAAATCGAATGAGTGAAGACAGAACAGTACGACAAATTTATGGGGCGAATTTTGTTGGAAATAGGAGCAGAGGGAAACCAAGGAAAACTTGTCAGGATCAGGTCAAAAGTTGGAAGAATCGGCGGGTATGTTTGAGGAGATGCATGAATGTGGAAGAGGCGAAGATTGTTCACATCAGATATATTGGGGTAGCGTTCTTTTCTGTCTGCCTAACCCTGCGATGAATTGGCGTGATAGTTAGTTTAAGTCAGTTAAAAAAAAAACTGATTTTTTAAAACCTCAATATACTCTTTTTTACAGAATTACAAAGTAGAGATAGTAAATCAAGTTTTGATATTGCTCGCCACTGCTTCCATATAGTACTTACTTAACGTAAATCATGTACCTACCGTGATATGAATACATTATGCATGCGAACATTATCATATTTCGCAACCGTAAAATATAATCCCGAACTGAAGAGTATTACAATCCAAATTGACGGAATTTCATAAATAATTCTTATTGAATTGCGAAATACAACGGACACGAAATCCGTATTCTCTTAAAATATTCCTCTCTTTGACATTTCGTTTCAGTGGAAAAATTGTAGCCACATTTTTATAGGACGCGGCAGTAAAATGAGAAATTACGAAATAATGCCCTGGAAGATGTGTAAAAAAATGCGAAAAGGCACCATTAAAGAATACGTATGTATGTAATAAATAAGGGAATATGTTCCTGAAGCTGGATTAGGATTTTTGAAATAGGCGCATCCTTAAAAATATTTTAAGGATGCGCCTATTTCATAAGTAAGTATTTCTCTACATTTTTTTGTTGTTATTGAGATTATATTATTTTTAAAGAATGTCTGAAAGTCATAAAAATTCGACTAGAATGGAATCTACAATCACATGGATTTGTGGTAAAAAAAATTATATTCATAGTTCAGATGTTCACAAAATACATATCGCTCACTCCTTTCAAGAACGTCATAAATCAAAAATCTTCAATTTTCAGTTGTGCATGTTTTCGGAATGCCCAGAAAATGTACTACATCCCACTAAAAGAGGCATATTTTTAACTTAATATTTACCCACTACAGGGCAAAAAGTGTTGTTTTTGCATTTTAAAGAAAAGGTATTGTTTAATTATTTTTTTAAATATATTAAATAATTTTCAAATGGAGAAAAAACCTTCAGGTTTTACCTAAAATAATAAATTGCACAGTTAAAAGTTTAATAAGTGGCTTGATATTTATTTTTAATACATTCTTTTATATTTTTAAACTTTAAAAACGTTCTCCTGAAAAATCAAGTATTTTGATTTATGACGTTCTTGAAAGGAGTGAGCGATATGTGAAGAAACTGTGATTGAAACTAAATATATTTATGGCAATTTAGAAATTTAATGGCAATTTCCTCATACCTTCACAAATTTCAGTCATCACATCATCAATTAATTTGATTACAATATGTATAAATTCCACAACGAATTATATCTGTCAACATGTCGCGTTATAATATGTAGCGATAATACGGGTTATGATCTCTTACAAGTAGATATGTATAGCGAAATTCATATTTCAGAATATATTGCTACCGTTCTCAAGAAAAAAAACATCTTTCAATAGGAGTTTATGGTTAAATCTACAACAACAAATAAAAACAATTATACTATTTTTCGACATCTCAACATAGATGAAGAAGGATATTTACGGGGCTAACGACCGTCATAGGCTGGTTTAAGTGGTCACGTTACTCACGTGTTCACATTCACCAATTCTACCCATGATTGACAACGATTGGTCGTAAGCCCCGTAAATGCCCAGACTTCCATCTATGTTGTCCTTCTTCATCTATGTTGAGATGTTAAAAAATATCTTCTAACTAGAGATATTCAAGATTTGTGAACAAGTATTTGGACACACTAAAAATATTGTATTTTTTTATGTATAATACACATACACACATAATATATTGGGATCCTACCAAAGAAAAACACGTACAATGTAATATTATTAATCAATTTTGTCTATAATACCGAATTTTTTATTTACTGTGAGAGACTGCGGAGACGAAGAAAAAAGCGGGAACCAACTCCTAAAATTGTTTTCGTTCTAATTCAATTCTAAAACCTAGCGAAATACAATTCATCAGCGAATAATTTTGTTTATAACGCAGTAACGGCGAGATTCGTTTGAATTTAATATGAGACGACAGCGCGTCGCGAGTTCGACAATGGCGCTCAAAAAGTCGTTTCCACACTTTCAATTATGAACCTTACGCTCTGTTAGTACCGCACATACACGAGAGGAGTAAATCTCATCACATAAACTATGACGAGATACATTAGGAGAGTCATTCAGTGCTTTCCTAAAGCGAGTCCTACTTCCCAGTTTACAGTCTCGTATGAAAATTTACATCAAAATGTAATTCACGTCTGCTTTAGGTTTCATTTGACACTCCTCCCCATATAAACTTAATAGGCACTTCAACGCCGAGCAATATCGGGATTAAACTGATCCTATTGAGATGGGCGCGAAAACTATAAGCAGTATGAGTGAGGATTTAACGCACTTACGAACTTACATTATTATCTAATCGTGTTTTCAGAATTTCGGATTCAATTATTATTTAAACTACGTTATCCAAACAAAGTTCGAGTCTGTTTTTGCGTGAACCATGTATTCATTATCATCTTCACAACCGCAGAAGGATCCTAATTCCTTAATTTTGTAACACCTTATTAGTGTCACCATTATTTATTATAAAAAATACATAAAATTTAGAAAAATTTCAACCGTTTTCGGAATAACTACTTTTGTATTTTAAAATATTCAAAATATTTCAAGTATTTTTGATTACATCATTCAACGAATTCATGAAAATGTATGAATTGCAGCTTCGTGTGAAAAATGCAACGCTTTTGATAACTTTCGAGAAACGCCTGAAATATTGCTATCTATCCGAGAAACCTTTTTCTTGGTTCCTCTATATCTCTCTCAACTCTTTACCTGATCCTTTTCCCTTGTTTCACTTTAATTCCTCAATCATTTTCTTATATTTTACAAATTTATAATTTTAGAATGTTTTTTTCGTTATATTCATATGCAAGGACTATTTACCTACCAAAATTCAACCAGTGGTGTAAGATACAAAAATGACCTGTATCGCTGGTCAGTTTTTGACTGGTTGAAATATTGTATTTTTTTAACAATAAGCCCACCAATATACGAGTATATGTACTCTGTACAAGAAGTTTAACAGATATATTTTTTTAATTAAACACTTGAATATACCACTTTAATGAGTTTTATTTATATATACGACTAGTTTCGAAAACTTACAGATGTTTTCATCTTCCGGTACAAATTAAAACTAACTAACAAAAAATATATTTAGGGGTATATATAGGTTGATAAATATAGGGAAGGAGGGGCGGGGGTTAAGGAACAAGATTTTTTGTAAAGGAAACATTAATAATAATGGTGACGTATTTTGAAACAGTATATTATTTTCAAGTGTTTTAAAAAAAACCAACATGTCATTCCACAAAGTTAATGCCGAATCTATAAATAATATAAAAATATTTCATCAATAATTTGGTAATAATTTCATAGAATGAAAGATGCTTTTAATATAAAAATGAAATACTTGTACAAGACCGTTTTGTGAAAATACAAACAATTTGTGTTTTCAATATCCGTAGTTCTCGAAACTAGTCATGTTGACAATAATAAACTCTAAAGTGGTCTTATACGTGGGTTTACATTTTATATTTAAGAAATGCAGTATAACTTAAAACGATTTCCCAATAAATCATATGTATTTACTAACGGTTCAAAGACCAATCGACCAGTTTTTACATATCTTTATCAACAAAGTATGATATATTACAAGTGCGGACAAATTATAAATATTTTCTGTACGATATATCCATACTATACAAGGCGAGGTGGGTAAGACCTTCATACTTCACGCTTAGAATAATTTTCATCCCACAATTTATTTTTATGTAGAAAAAGCTTATATACTTACGTATGCTGTAGTAATAGCTCCCGTTTGAGTGTCGATACTAAATTTGTGTTTTTCTCCAGACGTCGTAACAAACTGATACCGTACAGTTCCCCCATTATCCGGAGGGTCCTTGTCTTCCGCTTTCACCTTTGGAAAAAAAAAAAACAATTTAAATTAAATAAACAATCCAAGGGACCCCAAAAAACCATCCCGGAGAATCACCCGGCTTCTAAAACGCGGAACATTTGAAGTAAAATAATATTATGATCTCGGCTTACAAAAGGTTTGTAGGTTTTCTTTCGCTTCCATCTCGGCTTCCTCTACGGCAGTGTTTCCCAACCTTATTTGTACCATGCCCCACTTTAACGAATAAAAAATCTCCACGCTTCCTATTATGAAAAAGTGAATTATTTAAATAAAAAATGCACACATACAATGTATACTATTTTTATATATATATAAATAATATGTAAATTATGTTACATTATAACTCCAAAGAAATTTTTTACGATATTTGGGCTTGGGCTTGAGAAACCGAAATGCAAATAATCTTCTGAATACTGACGATTTTTTTTCATTATCTAACTATTCATTTTTGCATGGGGTTAGGTTAGGTAAGGTTAGGTTAGGTAACAATAATTAAAACAAGTTTTTAAACTTTATAAAATTCAACATCTTTGTTTTAACCACCTTTTTATTATTATTTGCGAAAAACATTACCTTACAAACCTTACAAAATGTAAACGAACGAACGAGTCTATCACACATGCGAAGTACCCGACTATAATCTCAAAATGTTTACGTTAGGCTAGTATTTCCACCTATCACTAAAAATAATATAGAAAAGTGCAAAAAAAACTAATATAAATGTGTGCTGCCATAATGTACTCCAAAAGTTGAAATTTTGCAAGATTTTTTTTTCGAAAATGCGTTTTTTGACAACAATGTAACGAATATTGACGATTTGCCCACGAGACATTAAAATTGCTCCCCAGTGGGGCACGGTACAAATAAGGTTGGGAAACACTGCTCTACGGTATCTTAACATAGATTCAATGAATAAATAAAGAGGGATCTATAAAAATGTTAAACAACAATGGGAAATGAATAAAAGGATGTGATACGCCCGAAATATAACTTTGTAAATGGCACAGCTCATCCGAAGTAAGTCGGTAATCCGATTTCTTATACCATTATATTATATCAGGTGTAGAATACAAAATGTATCAGAATATTTAATGACTTGGAAATCTCGGTTATTTCCAAACACATCATCTTTTACGATTCGCAAATATCCGCGGTAGAAGTTCGACGATATAAATATTTTTTTTTATTTAATATGGAAACAATTTTTTTTTTTATAATCTTCATTAATTTTCTAGAAATTTCTACTTTTACAATTTTAAAATGAATAACGCAGTTCTCTCCAATAATGAGACTAATCTCTTGTGCTTAGTTAGAGAGACTAACACTTATTATATATCGTTTATATTTGTTGGTAACATAATTTATTTTTATTGTAATTATTTTTGTGTTTTTTTTTCTTTCATAGATTAACACATATATAATTCATTTTATATATTTAGAGCATTTTAATGTCTAACATTTTTTTATAATTGTAGGAAGGTTATTGAAGTACTTTGTTTCAAAATATTAGAAGTTCCATAGGAATTTTTGGGTATTGCATTTTGGTATTGTAAAGTCATATTGGTATCTGGAAAATGAACTTTTCTTATTTAAGTATTTTTCACCCTTACATAGTTGGTAGTAGTGTACGCCTCCGTAGTGTTATGGTCAGCACGCTCGGCTACCGTTCTGGAGGTCCCGGGTTTGATTCCCAAGGGGGGTAAAATAAATAAGTGATTTTTTCACTGTGATATTTATTCAATATTACCATGGACTGGGACCTGAAGCGGAGGGCTGATCACCTTTCCTTCATGTGTAAACCATTAAGATAACACTGCGTTAATATGACACAGTGCCCTATGCACCATTGGGGTGCGGATAAGGGTTTTATTATTATTATTAAATAGTTGGAGTATTGATCTTTTTTTAAAAATGATTTCTACTTTTGAGACTTTGAATATTGAAAATAATTAATTTGTCGGAAAGAATTTTTTTTTAAATGACTATAATTACTGTCTCTGACCTGTTTATTATATTGATTTGACATAAATGTTACAAAAATAATTAAGTTAACGAAGGCATAAATGAGACAAATATATAATTTAAGCTCTTGTGGTATTCCAGTCTAAATTAACAACAAACATCAACTTTGTAATACTTAAACCGCGAAAACTTTTAACGTTAAAGTTCTCAAAGTGGACTGTTAAAAAAGTTTTAATGAAAAATAGTATCCAACAAAGGAATTAATGAAATAAGAATAACTCTGACTCTATTATTGGAAAATAAAAATAATAACACAAAATTAATTCAGTAATTATACCTTGCTATGAAAAAAATCATCTGACGCATCAATTTATATTCCTAAATCAAATCAAACTTGATTTAATTTCATTAATTGATAAACATTATCTAGTAATATGTATCCATTTTTAATTTTAATAAATTTGAATTAGTAAATACCACTTTTTATTAAAATGTATTATGATACGTATGTCGATGCATCCGGTATTTGACACTGATGATAAATGTATGGAAACACTTGTCACAATAGATTTTTTTTAAATAGCTGTATTTACCAAATAAAACATGAATTTAAACAAACCTGATTTCATAAAGATAATAAAAATCGAAATTAACACCGGCAAAATATTCCTAATACCATAAGTATACTAATAAACGAAGCACTGGAGGTACATATATTATACATATCCTTTTACTGAATTTGTTTTTCTGTCTACTAAACTAAACTGAATATAATTTTTTTATAATTTTTATTTGAAGCACTAACTTTATGATTTTCCATTTTATAATCAAAATGTAACTTTGTTTTAAAATCACTATAAATATTTGATTACAACTTAATTATAATGTCTACCGGTTTCGAAGCTAACCGCTTCTTAATCAAGACTGATTAATACTAATAGTATTAATCAGTCTTGATAAAGAAGCGGTTAGCTTCGAAACCGGTAGACATTATAACTAAGTTAAAATAAAATACTTATAGTGATTTTAAAACAAAGTTACATTTTAATTACAAACCATTTAATTACATAAATGTAAGATAACACTGCAAACATTTCGTAAAGTTTTAAATTCTTTTCGAAGTAAATTACATGAAACACTAAGTTAGATTAAAGTTTAATAAAACTTAACTAAGAAAATATTTCCGGCCGAAATATTTGGGGAAACTCGACGAAAAAAGGAACTCGGCCGAAGAACTCATTAAGGAAATTGAAATTGTTTTAAAAATCCAAAATACATCAGTGTTATGGAAATGTCCTTCAACCGCGCGAGGCAGGGAAAGTTCATGATTGATGTAATGTTTAAGGCTTTTCATTACGCCCATTTATCAAACAAATTTAAATATCGGGCTGAATCAAATCACCAGCATATGCGAGGGAAGTTGACGGAATCATTTCACTTTCGAATTGTCAAGTCACGTTCGCGACAATCGCAATGAGAAAGACAAAAGCCAAAAGCCAAATGGAGTCGAGTCAAATATTACAGGGTAATCAAAAAGAGTTCGAAGGAGACATGGTTCGTTACTTACCGTGAAGACGTAGGTCCCTATACTCGAGTCTTCCGGCACTGACGGATGGTAGGCGGAACAGTTCGTGAAGACGGGCTTGTGATTATTTTTCACGGATAATTTCGATGTTCTGGTAAACTGAAACGAAAAAAATCAACAAATTAGTAATTTGAACATTTCATACACAAAGAAACGCTCGTGGCATTCCAACCTCTCTACCAACCCCTAAAGACAGGCGACGTGGTGATGGTAATAGTAATACAGTAAACCCTCCTACAACGATGAGAAAGGTACCGTGTTATCGGAGGGAACGTTATACGGGACAAATGTTTAAATATTTTTATATTTACATATAAAATGTTTTAATCAAAACACTGATTTTTTTAGTGTACAAAATTGTATTTTATTGTTAAAAACAAATTAAAATAATTTTTGTAACAATTTTTTCGCCTTGTTATGGCATTTGCAAACGAATGTGTTTGATTTCAACATTTAATATATAAATTAAAATGGAGTTCTAAAAATTAAATGCCAAATCTATAAATGTATTTTTATCAGCGGAAATGACTGATATATGTCATTAAATTAAAATACAATCTAAAATAAACTGCCTCCTATAACGTTCCCTCCGATAATGCGGTACCTATCTCGAAGTTATAGGGGGGTTTAATGTAGTAGCAAAAAGGCCTAGTAAATAAACGCACTTGCTGTAAAACCCGATAAATTATAGTAGCAACTGTGGAACAAATTGAGAGATTGACATTTATGTTTATAAGGCACGTGAATTACAAGGCATTCTTTAAAATAGTGAAAATTTAACGCAAAGTTCCGAGTCCGGGCGGCACAAAGGTCAATCGGAAGATTTGCGAGCTAAATTTCAATTAGGTACAATAATTAATAATTATACTATAACCGTGTAAATGTCAGTAGGTAACGTCGCCGGGGCGGTGTGAACTTTCGGCGCGGAAATGTGAGAAAATAAAGTGTGAAATGCGTAAGGAATAATAGGAATATTTCCAAGACGTCACCCTAAAGAAAGGCTGAAATGTCACTCGAGCTATAAAGCCGCTTACAAAACTGCGACGGAACCTTTCCATAAATCACCTTCAGTACAGGGGATGTTGTTTCGGACCGAGACGTAAAATTATGTGAAATATGAATGAGATTTTTGGAAATATCTCAGAATAAAGATTACCGACCAAAAATAAGTACCTGCGAGGGTAGTAATATTTCCCGCACGTGTTACCACATAACGCTTTGTTGAGGTAAAAACGCCAAGTCTAAGGGCGCTTGTGCACTACACGGAATTATACCATCCGGCAGCCCGTCATTTTTTCAAATAAAAGTGACTACGACAGTTTAGCGTGATCGAGTTCACGCGCACCGTGTTCACGCATCGATCAAGAGCACCGATCCGAAGAAAGATGGACAAAAGCACGAGCCAATCCAAGATAATCATCCGTTTTAAATGCTAACTGTCGTGCCGGGCGGTAAAATTCCGTGTGATTCCGTGTAGTGCACAAATGTCCTAAGGGCGCTTGTGCACGACACGGAATTATACCATCCGGCAGCCCGTCATTTTTTCAAATAAAAGTGACTACGACAGTTTAGCGTGATCGAGTTCACGCGCATCGTGTTCACGCATCGATCCGAAGAAAGACGGACAAAAGCACAAGCCAATCATCCGTTTTTACATGCTAACCGGACTGCCGGATAATAAAATTCCATGTAGTGCGCAAGTGCTCAAACGATGCTTTAAGATTTTCCATGAGTGGTTTTAACCTTCAGTAAAATATAGCAAGCATAATACTAAATTAAAGATCAAACTGTTTTACTTGCAACATTTTGAATGGGTCCAAATGCTTGTTCCCAAATCTGGATTATCTCCACTTAGGGGTAATTTTTTACATTTCAATTGAAAAAATAACTCGTAACTGGAAATAATCTGAATTTTCAAACAAGTATTTGGATACACTATTTTTCTTTAGAATATATTAACTATCTGGTCAAATTATAAGCTAAAATAATAAATTGAAAAATCATGTTTTCAGGCGTTTCTCAAGTGTGTGAATATAATTCTGAATTCGGACCTCACATACAAATGGAAAGAGTCTGTGCTTAATAAAAGCTTTCCTGATTCCAAAATAGATGGCAGTTGTGAACTCGCACATACTATGTTACGAGTTTGATCAACATATCTAGAAGTTCCAAAATTTTGAGTACTGTGGTTGTCTATCATTGGTAGAATTCGTAAATGTTACACGTGTGTCAAGGGATCACTTAACCAAGCCTATGACGATCGTAAGCCCTGTAAATATTAAATCATCATAATATTTAAATGTTTAAAAAATGAAGAAAAAAAACTGTTTTAAAATACTAATTTATGTATAAAAAAACCTGCTCAATAAAACATAAATAATAAATGTGAATTTTCAAGACCTTGAAATGAAATTAGATCGAATCATATAAAAACGATAATAGATTTTCATTTTAATATTGTTACACAAATTATTTCACATTAATTTATTAGGATTACTACGTTATAATTAAGCTTCTTCTAATAACGTTATGCCTCTCCAAAAAAAAATAAGGACTAAGCTTTTTTGCTTGGAGAGGGACTAACAAAGAAAAAATATTTTTTATACATACTTAATTAAGGATATAATATAATGTTCTTTTGTTTGTTGTATTTTAAATTTCTCATGTTTTATTTTCATTCGTAGCAACTTAAATTTTTAATTTTTCGATATCCGTAAGGAGGTTATTGTAATATTTAATTCCAAAATATTTATAATTTTCTTTGAATTGCTCGGTGTGGAGTTAAACATTCTGAAATCATTTTGAGGTTTTAAGGAAGTACTGATTTTTAAATTTACATTAAAAAGTCTTACTTGAAGGTTTTTTTTATTGTGTGTGTATTATACATTGAAGACTAGAAAATTTTAAAATAATGTGTTAGCTGATTTTTTAAAAAGGCTTACTTACTAACTTGATTTCCTTTTAGTTTCGATAACAATAACTAACTCTCCAATTAACCATAACACCGCTTCCTCTCAGGAGTAGGTAGAATAGAATAGAACGCTACACCAATCTTTATTTGGAAACAATCTTCGCGTACTCCACATTGATGCATCTCCTCATACATGCCTACCGATTATTCCTACTCTTGATCTAACCAAGCCCAAGTATTTCAAATACGGTAAGATAAATCACGGTAAGTTTTCCTTGGTCTTCATCTGCTTCTATTACCAACCACATTAGCCTCATTCGATTCACATGTCCAAACCATGTGAATACACCTTTATTAATTTTTTCGGTAATGCTTATCTCAGCCTTGCATTCTTTCCTTATATCACCATTCGAACATCTATCATCTATCATCCAAGCTTGTTTTTTAAACTTTGATAACTGTTATCTGTACTATTTAACAGATATCATTATGTTGTTGTAAGCTCTTCTCCATCTAGCAATGCGAATAATGAATTTAACACTTTATAAACTTAATAAAATAATAAAAAACTTCGTTTTAACCACTTTTATTGGTACACTTTATCCAACCGGTTTCGACAAGAACCTTGTAATCATCAGGGTTTATGTACTAAATTCTAAAACATTGAAATACTCATAGTTAGATTATAGTCAATAACTAGTATATTAATGTTTTAGAATGTTTTATTTTTACAATGTTTTTTCATTTTTACAATGTTTTAGAATTTAGTAAATAAACTCTGATGATGGCAATATTCTTGTCGAAACTGGTTGGATAAAGTGAACCAATAAAGGGTGGTTAAAACAAAGTTGTTTTATTTTATAAAGTTTATAAAATGTGCCACAAAGTATCTGCGAAAAACATTCAAGAAATTAACACTTTATGCTTAAGAATGAAGGGCTTAGTACATTTAAAATGTTATTCCTTTCATAATGATACTTCCAAGACAGCAACCTTATGCAAGTATGTGACGAAAAATGTCATGTCAATTAAGAATGTTTTCCCCGCACTAGGAAAGAGATTTGGTTTTTAGTGACGAAAACAGCTATTTATTTTACGAACTACTATTACATTACGACGTACAATTATTGTACTCATAACCATAATATATGAACAATGAAGGGACGTTTCCTGCCATCATATAAACTAATGTTAAGTTACACATATGCATATATATAACTATGTGCGTCAAAATGTCAATTGAGGACCTCCCACTTCGACATACACATCTGACAAATATCTAAAGTACACGTAACACAATGGTCTTTATATACAAGTTACCAAAGCTTGTGTATTACTAAGTGTAACAAAAAGCTCAGCATAACCCAAAATGGGTTGACGAATAATGCTAACATTAGTCTCACAATGAATTTACCAGGTTTGGGATTTAAAACTTTTGTTGCTTAGAAAGTTTTTTTTCTTCTTAAAAGCGTGGAGAAGAATCTTGTAAACATATTTTCAATTTCACAAGTTCTTAGTAAAAAGATCAGTGAATGGAAATGCGATACATCCCATTTAAATTATCTGATTGATTTAGTATTTAAAAAAAAACAGTAAGAACGATTTCAATAATTGATTCGGCAATCACTTTCTGTTAAAATCTATACATTTTTAATCAAAAATTTACTTAGTAATACTACTTAGAAACAGTGATATTTAGCAAGTAAAACCTACTATGACACGTGTTTCGATGCATTCCGCATCATTTTTAGACACTGTTTCAAATACAGTATTTAAAAATGATAAAGAATACATCAAAATACGCAGCACAATCGATTTTAAGAAAATGTGGTAAAATTTTTATGAAGTCTCGTAAATATGACTTGTTTTTATTTAAATATATTCCTTAGTAGCGGATCCTATTCCAAATACATGGGACATGGTAAGTTTATGAGTAACTTCGTATTTAGTGATTTAAGTTTGTGTAGTTTTCGATCATTGAAAATTCAGCATTTTTATCAAACATATTAAATTTTCTGTTTGAAAATATCAGAAATTCACCATAAAATTCAACTCCGTGCAAATTTTAAATTAGTTCAGATAGCGTTTATGAAGATAAACGTTATTTAAAGGTGCGTTTGAATACTAAAATATCCTGATGAAAATAAATAAAAATTAACAAACATATGATAAAAATTGAAATATCCATGAAAACAATCGTACGTATGGAAGGGGTGATAAACCATTTCATATGCAAACTAATATGCCCGCAGCTCGTTTGAAAAGTTTGCCGTCAATAAAGCTTTAGCTGGTATTACGAAAGTTTTTATAGTTCGTCGGTTATAAATTTTTGCTTTTGAAATCATACCATCCCATCATTTCACTCCACGAAAAAAGAATCATTCGGAATAATAAATAATCTACGCTCAAAGCGCAGTAAAATGGATCCATTCATATTTGAATTATGGTACTTAAATATTTGAACGATATCATCAATAGGCAATACACAACATTAAGTTTAACGAAATAACAAACGACGATAAGTTAAAATTTGGATAAACTCTACAATTATAAGTAGTATTTCTTATTAATACAAATCATTCTCTAAGCTTTTTGGTCGTTCAAGAAACGTTAGACAATTAGTTAAACGAAAAAAATATATGTTTTATACTTTTTTTTTATCCCTGGCTAATGTTGGATGGAAATATATTATTTTACCCAATAAAGGCTTTAAACGTAGGTACGCAATTTGGTCAAAATTGAAAATATTGATCGTGAAGTGGATCGAAGACGAATGAGATAACGTGGTTGCAATTTTTCTACAATTTGCATAAATAGACCTACATATCAAATATATGAATATTATATGTAACGTACCCAATAGTAAAAGGAATCTATGTACTACTTGTGACTTACGACATACATAATGTATACATATGGTATACAAATGTACGGTAATACATTTTGCCTTTAGCACTTCAGTAAATCCCGAAACAGGGGTTTATTGAACCAAGTGGGATGTACCCCTGCGCAGTGATTGGCATCAGCTCGCAAAATGCGAACAGACATTTAATATGTATTACATGACATAGACGCGTACTATTATTGAATAATTGTGGAAATCCCAAAGATTATTAATATGTATTCTATAAAGGGTGTTTTTTTCAGAGCTATAAAAATTCAAATTTCCCGCAATAATTTGATGGTGGCACCCGCCGTGTGGCATGTTGCGCCATCTTGTTGAAACCACAGCTCTGTCACATCTATGCCATTCAACCGAGGTACGAAGAAGTCAGTAATCGTGGGTCTGTAGCGCTCTTTATTGACCGTAACATTATGGCCGGCATCGTATTAAAAAAATATGGGCCGATGATTCCACCTGCCCAAAAAGTACACCAAACAGGATTTTAATGTATGTAAGGGCGTCTGGACAAAGGCTTCTGGATTTTCCCCACTCGAAATTCGGAAATTCTGCTTATTGACAGCCATTTAACGAAAAATGTGCCTCATCGGTGAGCAAAATTTTGCGTTGAAAAAGAGGATAAGCTGAAGATGGTTTTCGGCCCATTCACTGAGTCTACGACGCGCATAATGGTCATTCAGTCTATTCATGGTGAAATGGTGAAACGTACTGACTACAAGTCAACTGTCAATTTGACAGTCTGTAGAAACAATCCCTACACATACTATCATACGCTAGACAAACACCCTGTTCCGTGCAATCGTTATCCATAACAGGAAGTTCTTTAGGACTAGATTGAAAGCTGAGCTTCAATATTACAATGCATACTTAGAAATCTATGTAAATTTGAGATTCACACGTGTTATTGAACACAGGCAAAACTTAATAATCTATGTAGTACAACGTATCCCTTATTCAAATTTCCTATATTAAAATATATTGTAAATCTCAAGTGAGACGAAGCATCTATCGTTTTTATACGAAATAAGATAGAAGTCTGAAGATTCCACAGCTTACGACCTAACATTTGGCTGGCTTAAGTGATCTCTGAAAAATAATTACTTGTAAAACCACGGCGATGTTCTGTGATTCTTACATACCAAATGAATAATTTTTTTGACATCTCATCAAAGATGAAGAAAAATATGGAAGTCTGGGCATTTACGGGGCTAACGACCGTCATAGGCTGGTTTAAGTGATCACTTTACACACGTGTAACATTCACCAATTCTACCCATTATTGACAACCACACTACTCAAATTCTTGGAAGCTCTATGTATATGAACCAATTTAGAAACCTTGTTCTTGAATCACTAGAACTTCACTAGAGACATCTATTGGTGAGATGTAAATATTCATATTCTTCTTCATCTTTGATGAGATGTCAAAAAATTATATGAAAATAACTGCTGTAATTGGAGATAATCCAGATTTTATGAACAAGTATTTGGACACACTCAAAATGTTGTAAATGAATAAATTGTTAATCCGAAAAATGCTTCAAGTGTTCGTATGGTTTTAAAAAATAATATGTGACGTAAAAATGAGGGAAAAAATGACTTACTCGATATTAATGACTAACACAATTCTATAAGCACGAATAAAATTTAAAAAAAAACAATATGTCGAATTAATAATTTTTCTACAGTATGAAATATTATTCTGAAATAGGTTACTCTCCTAATGAGGAAAGTAACTAGGTTGAATATTAATATTTAATTTAAGCTTATAAATTATAACACTTCAACTACATAGGGAAACATCGTTATAAAAATAACGATATTGTTTTATTTCATCTACTGTTTTGTTTTCTTGATTGATTAATATTTAGGTGTATTACATTTTTAATGTATACACACGAGTGCGTAAATAAGTGTGTGTGCTTATATATTTTAGTATTGTGTTGATTAAAGTTATTTAAGCTTAATTATACGGTGTGCCAAACACGTTTCACAAGTATCAACGTCAGGTTTAAATACTACTTAATGTCTACGTTTAATATTACTTTATGTCTACGTCTACAAAACAATTATTAAATGAAATACGTTGAAATCAATAGTCCTGTTTCAAAGCGTTCCGAATTACAATATCAAGAAATAATTTCTAATTTATCAATATGAATTTTTAATTAAATCTATAAGCTATTATCGATTCAGACAAAAATATATTATTCAGACGTTGTCTCACTTTTAGGGAAGTCATGTCGCTCACTCCTTTCAAGAACGTCATAAATCGAAAATCGTAAATTTTCAGTTGTGCATGTTTTTGGAATGTCCAGAAAATTTACTATATCCCAGCAAAAGCGGCATATTTTTAACTTATTATTTACCCGCTACAGGGCAGAAAGTGTTGTTTTTGCATTTTGAAGAAAAGGTATTGTTTAATTATTTTTTTAAAAATACAAAATATTTTTCAAATGGAGAAAAAACCTTCAGTTTTTACCTAAAAAGATCTGTTGCACAGTAAAAAGTTCAATAAGTGGCTTGATATTTATTTTGAATACATTGTATTACATTTTTAAATTTTAAAAACGATCTCCTGAAAAATCAAGTTTTTTGAATTATGACGTTCTTGAAAGGAGTGAGCGATGTGTGTTTTAAACGTTCATTATATATTCAACTTCTCGTATTTAAACCTATGAGTCATAAAAATAATGTATGCATTCAAAATGCATAATCTATGTAGTAGAATACCTACCACACCTTGAATATAATTATATTTAAATTAAATATACTATTTTTATACGCATCTAATACGAAGCATATAACGTTTTTTTATACAAAAGAAGATGAAAATCCAAGAATTAAAGGGATAGCAACCTGATATTTGGCTGGCTTAAGTGATCACTTTACGAGTATACAGAAAAATTAACAACTGTCGATATTACAACTAACACACGGAAAGAATCCAACAGTGCATATATACATTTTTTTTCAAATAATGGTATATGATATAATAGGCAGAATGGTAAACGTAACACAAGTGTATAAATTGATCACTGAAGCCAACTGATAACAAGTCGCAAACCCTGTAATGCCTTAAAATATTGTCTCAATGAGACTCCATAATATAAATTTAAATAAATGCATTTCTAATGCCTTGGTTTGAAAATAATGAAATTCTGTTTTATGGTTCGGGATCGAACTCAAAAAGAAAAAAATTAAAGATATAAATTTTAATGAACTTTTTTTTTTATTATAATGTAATTTATTATGTTGTGAAGAAAAAAGTACTCACAGTCCCTTCGAATGGTCTTATGGAATCCAGGTGTCTGGAGTGACGTAATCTCATATGATGTTGCTGCCGTCTCGCATCTTCTGAAAAACCAAAAAAAAAACATTATATTCAATTATTTTATTTTCTTCGCATTCCACAATTATCCTAAGAAATGCACTCGTGATCCGTATTTTTACATTATCACAGGTAAACAAAAAAAACAACACCAAAAAACAAACAAAAAATACAGCTATTATAGCGTCATATGTTTAACGTAACAACAACACATGCAATACTCAAAATTGCTCATGAGGGCAGCTTACTTTTTGATAGCTCCTGTCACTAAGCATTTTCAATGTTTTACGTTTGCATAGTAGTTTCATACATATTGAATACATTAATTGCTTTAAAAGTAATGTGAAATGAACCGTATTAGCAAAGTACGGTGATTATTATCTATAATTTTCATTTAATTCAACTAAACTTTGTCCACGCATGGCCCGATACAGATAATGATTACAAAAAAATCGTTAATGCTTATATTACGATTATTTTAAAAGGTATGTTATTATTTCTATTAGTTAATGTTATAAGTATGTTTTTTTCTATTATATACAAACTTGTTTACGTTTCAAGGGGTTAAGGTGACAAAATACTACGTACTACCTCAGAAGGGATATCGGTACGATTCGTCTCTGAAATAGGGGAGCTAATCGAAAATCAATATCTGTATTCAATTATTCAAGTTGATTAGAAAAGTACGAACAGCGCAAGCAATAATGAGTTCAAAGGTATCGACAAAGGCAATGCTCTGTGAAATAAATTGATAGCGCGAACAAAATGAAAAATTGCTTCGAGTGAATGCGAGAAAAATAAATGTTTATTTTATAATGAAAAAAAAAACTAATTAAATGGTGCGTGAAATCGGACATCGGTATATTTTTCCAGCGAATAAACACCTATAAATTTAAGATGATTCTATAACGAAACATGTAAACTGAGCCTAAAAAAGACGATAACATATAATAGATTTATATTATCCACTGACACTTCGTGATGGAATTGCATTTTTAATTTATTATTAGATTAAAACCAATATTTTTAGCTTTTCCACTTTTTTATTTGACCAGCGACCGGGTTTCGTCGTTACCGACATCATCAGACTGGTGATGTCGGTAACGACGAAACCCGGTCGCTGGTCAAATAAAAAAGTGGAAAAGCTAAAAATATTGGTTTTAATCTAATAATAATTTTTTTTTAAAAAGATAACATACAATATATTGCTCCCTCCTTTCAAGAACATCATAAATGAAAAATCAAGTATTTTTGAAGATTTTAAAGTTTAAAAATATAATACAAAGTTTTAAAAATAAATATCAAGCTACTTATTGAACTTTTTACTGTGCAACAGATCTTTTTAGGTAAAACCTGAAGGTTTTTTATTTATTTTAAAAATATTAAGTATATTTAAAAAAAATATTTAAACAATACATTTTCTTCAAAATGCAAAAATAACACTTTCTGCCCTGTAGCGGGTAAATATAAAGTTTAAAATATGCCTCTTTTGCTGGGATATAGAACATTTTCTGGGCATTCTGAAAACATGCACAACAGGAAATTGACGATTTTTGATTTATGACGGTCTTGAAAGGAGAGAGCGATATGATACAGTTAATAATATTATTAAAAAAATATTTTTATAAATATGTTGAGAATTGCGAATATTAACAATTAACAGATTCAACAATAAAATTCTTATCAAAAAATATGCGAAGTAGGTCTAAGAACCATGCGAAATACGATTATTAATACATATAATAATTAAAATGTAACTTTGTTTTAATTAAGATCACTATGTATATTTTACTTTAACTTGATTATAATTTCTACCGGTATAGAAGCTAACCGCTTCTTTATCAATTAATAATTATATTAATCAGTCTTGATAAACTAGCAGTTACCTTCAAAACCGGTAGACATCATAATCAAGTTATAATAAAATACTTATAGTGATTTCAAAACAATGTTACATTTTAATTTTAAAATGTTAAATCACAAAGTAAATGCTTCAAATATAAATTGTACTATTAATAATATTGTCAATACTTTGAGAATTACGAATATTAACCATAAACACATAAAACAATAAAAAGAATATAACAAAAATTTTAACTAAGTCCACGAAACCACGAAAAATACGATCACGAATAATAACAGTATTTTGAGAATGACAAATATCAACAATATTTTGAGAATTACGAATATTATAAACGATAAACACATTACAAGAAAATTCTTCTAACAAAATAAACAAACTTATTGTGCGTTTACCTTTATGAAATTAATGATCAATATAATAGATTTATATTATCCACTGACACTTCGTGATGGAATTGCAATTTTAATATGTTATTAGATTAAAACCAATATTTTTAGCTTTTCCACTTTATTTTTATTTGACCAGCGACCGGGTTTCGTCGTTACCGACATCATCAGACTGGTGGATGGATCAGACCCACCAGTCTGATGATGTCGGTAACGACGAAACCCGGTCGCTGGTCAAATAAAAATAAAGTGGAAAAGCTAAAAATATTGGTTTTAATCTAATAACTGATCAAGATAACACTGCTTCTATACGATGCAGTGCCCTATTCACTATTGAGTGCAGATAAAGGATAGAATATATTGTAAAAGTAGTATTGAGAGTGTCATAGATTCATTTAGAAATGCAAACAGTTAAAATAAAAACATTTTGAGTGAGTCCAAATATTTGTTTACAAATCTGAATTATCTCCGCTATGGAGTTGTTTATTACGTTTTTGAAATCTTAACATAGATGAAGAAGAATTTGGAAGTTTGCGCATTTACAGGGTTTACGACCGTCATAGGCTTGGTAGGTAGGCTTGATTGGACGGTGTTGAGATGTCAAAAAAATAATAAAAAAACATTGATAATATTATTTCATTTTGAAAGCCTGTAAAAATATTCAATCACAATTCCATTTTTTTCAGATTTTTTAGAATTCCACATACTGTAAATATACTGTCAAAGGCTTTTTGCCATATTCGTAAATGGAAGAGAATGTTCATATACGTACATATATATACGAGCACGAACGTGGGTATAAGGCAAAAAATATTTGAGGCAAAAACGGTTTCGACGAGACAGTCCGACAAGGAAAAGTTTCACAATATGGTAGTCTCGGTTTGGAGTCTGACCGCCTTACGTCCAGCTTAGCGAGGGGTTTGCTGCGAAAGGGGTAGGATACCATCGTCAAACATATGAAGGGTATATTTTCATTTAAATCGACGTCCTATTAAGTCAACAGACTACCCAGGGAGGATCTGTTGTTTATTCAGCCTTATTTAAAATAAATACTATTTTATATAAATATTAAATGTAAAAGACATTTATTTGAGCACCACCATAATACCTTTTGACATTCTACCAACATATGAAATTACAAATAAAATGCTTCAAATAATGTTTAAAACGACTTAGTAACACTAAACTGATTTTTAAGAGAGATATTCATTATTTTAATCCACGAGGACAGTAACGAAACACACGTGGAGTCGATTGACACAACTAACTTTGGAATGAGGTGAGATATATTGCCTTTATTTTGAGTGTGTCCAAATACTTGTTCACAAATCTGAATATCTCAAATTAGGAGTTATTTTTTACATTATTTTTACGTCTCAATATACATGAAGAAGAATATGGAATTCTGGGTATTTACTGGGCCTGTCATATGCTGGTGTGATCACTTTATGCACGTGTAACATTCACCAATTCTACTTGATAACCAAACTACTCAAATTCTTGAAACTTCTAGATATACTGATTAAACTTGAAACACAGTGTGCGAGAGTCACTAGAGGGTGACGCTTCCATATTCTCCCATAGTCTTCTTCATCTATGACGAGATATCTACAATATTATAGACTTTTCAAAGGGTAATATTTCTTTGATAAAAGGTTCCGCATCGCTGTATGGAGTCAAAGTCTGTATAGAGCCCCGAACGAGGAGCTAGAAAAGTCACCTAATATCAGGAAATTGGATAAGCCGACTGTGGAGTGCTCCGTAGTGGATATTCGATGTCGGGAAAATGTGTTCATACATGATTTAACCTTAGAAGCAAACACTACGTGATTTCCTATACGTGTTATACTGCAACTGATCCGAAAATATTTATACACACGTCATACTAATACAACACATTTTTTTTATAATAATTTTTTTTTTAAATTAAATTTTATATAATTAACACTATCTTTATCATTCATCGTTCACTTTGTGTAATACCCCTTTAAAAAATACAACTTCTAGACTACCGGTTTCGGGATAACTATTCCATCATCAGGTCAAATGTGTGAAATCGTTATAGTCTGTCATTTACACAAAAATAAAAATAAAAAAGAGAGAAAGAAGACAAATGAATCACTATGGGAATATTTTGAAAAGTATATAATTACACTATGAAAATACTTCAAATATAACATATGAAAATTGCGAATATCCTTGGTGTCAAAAATATGGATAAAAACAAAAGGTTTTTTTAAATCGCTGATTTATTCATCAATTCATTGGGGGAAAATACTCGTTTGGATTATCGAAAGCTAGTTGTCTCTGATATATGTAAATTCTTGTAAAATATTTATTTTAATCCTAAAATACATAACAAACAGTTACATAACTTTTTTGTGGGTCATATTTGCTTTTTAATTTTGTGTATTGATATGGATTACGTACTCACATTCAAAACTTCATGGGTAAATATATTTTTTTACATAAATATGTATATGGCGTGGTAATATTTTCCTTCGTAAATTGGGTGTAAATAATATGTAAAGTGGGTGTATAATAATAAAATAAACAATGTGTTGCTTTGTAATTAAAGAAACGATAAAAAAAAGTTTATTCTTAATTAATCTTTACAATAATTTTCTATCTATCTGATTCTGACAGTTAACAATATTATATTTTTTCTATCTGATGTCTTTTGTTTTATTCAGTGCGACGCATGCGACATCAGGTGGTAGAACTGTTTTATGTAGGTACTATTTGTAAGTAGTTAATAAAATGTATAGGTAGGTACCTAGGTATTTTATTACATGTATATGTGTGTGTGTGCGTATTTATACACATATTGTCTGAAACAAAATCTAGAATCGCAGTGATAATTTCTGAAAAGGTAAAGCTAACGCATTCAACCTATATTTTATTTTTATTTATTTGTTGTATTTATTATTTTTTATTGTTATTTTATTTGTAAATAATAATTAGACTTGACACTGGCAGAAACATCCTCTCACTGGGTGACTGTCAAATAAATTTAAAAAAATTAAAATAATAAGTTTCAGTATTCCTTTAAATTTTGAGAGAAATCTTAAAAGATTTACGAAAGTAAAATGATCAATAAAAGTTCCTTTTAGCGTTGGTCAATTATGAAAAAATGTCATTAATTTAATTAGACACAAAAACTAACACACGAAACGAACATAAAAAAATAATTAACCGCAATTACGTTGTAAGAAATGTTAACCAATTATTTAAATGGAAGGGTAAAAACTAAAAACGTATACTTAATCATTTTAATTCGGGAAATAGTTGGGGATTTAAAAATCACAAGAGAAAGAATAACAAGGGTGAAAAAAACGACCCTTTTTAAAAATCCATAATTGGTATATATGTACTATGTACACAAAAATATATGTTTTTAAAAAAGATTAAAAACAAATTATTATTGCATATTTTACAATGTAACAGTGTAATGATCAGCACGCTCGGCTACCGTGTTGGAGGTCCCGGGTTAGATTCCCAGGTTGGGGGTAATTAATTAGTAAGTAAATTTTCACTCTAATATTTATCCTATCTTACCCTGGATGGTACCCGAAGCTGAAGGCTGATCGCCTTTCTTTCACGTGTGAACGATTTAGATAACACTGCGTTTATATGATGCAGTGCCCTATACACCATCGGATGCGGATAAGGGTTTTCATGCTTCACAAATTATTTTTTTTTATATCAAAATTTGAACAAAAAAACAGTAATTAAATATATTAAAAAATTGAAGATTTTTTGGAGGGCCAAAATGAGTAATATGTGGGGTTTTATGCTTCACAAATTGTTTTTTTTTTAAGTCAAATTTTGAACAAAAAAAACAGTAATTAAATATAAGAAATTTTGGAGATTTTTTCGAAGGGCCAAAATGAGTAAAATGGGGATCAATGTCATAAATCTGAAATCTATTTTGCCGATTGGTAGTTGTTGAAAAATAAAACAGAAAAATATTTAGGTCGGATTAATATGATATTCCGATCACACAAAAAAGGCGAGTCTCCTTTACAATTTTGCAAAAGAAAGTCACGAGTATTAATGAAATTGTTCAGCGCGAGATGAAACAATAGTATTATTTCTGTTACTAGAAATTGGTTAAAATATCCACCGAATAAGCCAAATATGAATTCGTCGCCGGAGAAACCACTGGGAGCCGGAATTGGATTGAATAGTTCGGATCAGTGAACAATAATTCAAATACGTGACTAGAAACGAATTAATGGATTCTTTGAAGTTGGCAAACTTCAAGTATCGAACGATATGAAGTCTTGCAAGAGGCCAAATCGTATTATATTAAACATGTAATTGATATTACTTTGCGATAGTTAATTAGTCAAAATTAAATTAAACTAAACAAAATTAAAATAAATAAACATCTAATTTTTGTTTATATTACATTAGTTTGAAAATGCCATGACTAGGCGAAACAATTTATTTTTATATTTTTTTTAACAATAAAATACAATTTAGTAAACTCAAAAAATCGGTATATACAACATATTGAGTGTGTCCAAATACTTGTTCATAAATCTTTATTATCTCCAATTACAGGAGTTATTTTTTATATTATTTTTTGACAAAAAATAATATGAAAAATAACTCCTGTAATTGGAGATAATCCAGATTTGTGAACAAATATTTGGACACACTCAAAATGTTGTAAATAAATTAACTGATCAAATTATAAGTTAAATTATATGAAATGTGACTGAAAACGACTTGATTTGATGATTTTTTTGATGTTGCCATTATGATGTGAATTTTTATGTGAATCAAATTAAGATTAAAGAAAACCACATCGTTTTTTAATGAGTATTTTATTTTGAACTAAAAACGATCGATTAACGAACTCATAAGATGGCATTGAATCTGTATTCAATTATAATAGGATTAAAAATGATTAAATTGAAGCGTTGCATAATGTTTTAAAACTGGTCACCGAATTAAACACATTGAAAATATTAATCAATATAAAAGTACAGTTTGGCTTGACCGTAGTAGTGAATATGTGACCCGTACGTAAGAATATTTAATTTTATAACTAAAAAAAAACGATTAATGAACTTACAAGGTACCATTGCATCTGTATTGCAAAAGTATTAAAAATGAATAAATTTAAGCATTCCATAATGTATAAAAACTGGTCAAAACTCATCTTCTTAATTCACCGAAATAAACACATTTAATACATAAATAAATATAAAAGTACAGTTTGGTTTGGCTGCAGCTGTGAACATGTAACCCGTATGGAAGAATATTTTATTTTCAACTAAAAACGAACGATTAACGAACTTATAAGATAGCATCGCATATGTGTTCAATAATAATAATTATAAAAGCATGTATTAAATTTAAGCTTCCCAAAATGTATGGAAACTGGTCAACATTCATCATTTAAATTCACCGAAATAAAAACATTGAATATAATAATCAATATAAAAGTACAGTTTGGCTTGGCCGCAGCTGTGAATATGTGACTCGTACGTAAGGAAGTGGAAATATTCCATTTTCCCTCAGTACAACCACATAAGAGGTCAGTTTACCTTATTGGTTACGTGATTCCCGACTACTTGAGGTCATTTTCTCTTGGCAAGTTCTTCGCGAAGCAAGCCGTTCGGGAGTTTCGGTGGAAAAGGGGTCACGCGAAATTGAACCTTGCACAATTGTAGTGAGGTTCACCGGATATTACTGCTACTTACTCTCCTCCAGTGAGGATTTAGAAACAGATAATTTTATAATGGTAATAGACTGATTACGTTTATTATATTTTATTTAATATAAATTGTTATTTGTGAAGTATATTGCTTACTCCAATTAAAAATAGGTAAGATTCATTTCGAATGCATATGTAAATGTTTCAAATTATTTTATTAAGTATATTATCGTTAATAAAAATTAAGTGTTCAACTCTCAAAGCTTCAATTTATATCACAAATGGTATAAAATAAATAGAAATATTATTTCAAGATAGTGTTCATGTCATTATTATTTGTATTCCTTTAATTATTTAAGCTTCCGAAGCTAGTCGGTAAAATAAAATAATTATAACTCAAGTGGTAAAAAACAAGCGCTTTATTTTTAATTTCATCATGTCTTACCACAAAATTAATACGGAAACAATAAATAAAATATTGTAGATCTATTTACAGTATCTACTCAATGAATTAGGGCCACCCATTATTTTTTTGAATACTCTGAAATCTTTTGGATTATTATATTTATTTTACATAAATACTTTAAGTTTTCTATTGACATCTAATATCATGTGTATTACCTTCAATAACATGTAAAATATACCTGGATTATTTAAGCCTTTACAAAATTTCAAACCCTTTTTCTGAGAAAGGTCCCTAATTAGCACAGGTAGACAGATAGTTGAAAGTTCAAAAAATAGTCCTATCTCATTTATTAGTGAAGTTTCTTGAGATTTGGTTGTTGTTTTGTTCAGAAAGGTTATATAGTTATCGTGTCTTGTGAAAAAAACTTAATTTTTAATTTTAGTTCATAAAGTATAAAATTTTTTTGTAAACACAAGTGTTTTTTTTGAAAAGTACAAAATGGGAAAAAGTAAAGACATTTCTGAGGAAAAAAAGTCTAGTGTTATAGTGCTACTAAAATTAGGAATACTATCTAATAGAGAAATTTCAAAAAAAGAAAACGTTTCTCGTCAAACAGTGGACAGAATTTCAAAATCAATAAAAAATCAGTCACCCGCCACCAGCAATCGGTGAAAGAACTATCGTAGGATTAGAAAAACAACACCGAGGACTGATCGAAAAATCGTTCAAAGTGCCTTAGAAAACCGTAGTGCATCAGCAAAAACATTAAAAAAAAAATTGGAAGAAGAGGGTATAAATATATCGGTATCAACACTGAGGCGACGTCTTTACGAAGTAAATCTGAAATGCAGGCGCCCTGTAAAAGTACCAAAATTGACACCACGAATGAAAGCGGATCGATTAAATTGGCCAAGCTACATCGAAATTACTCGGTAGATGATTGGAAAAAGGTATTTATTTAAATTGAATTTTCAACATATCATTTTAGTAAATAAACTTATATATTTTAATTAAACTTAAATTTTCATTATTTTTTAGGTCATCTTTAGTGATGAGTGCCGGTTAGAAGCCGTGACAGAGAGCTGTCAATTCGTCAGGAGAACACCAATGGAACGTTACAATGAGGCCTGTGTGGTAAAAGTTATCAAACACCCCCCTGCAACAATGATTTGGTCATGTATTATTAACAATTTACCTGGGCCGTTGTTTTTTGTGGAAGGAACAATGAACCAAAATTCCTATAAGCAGGTCCTCGAACGAATTTTATTGCCCTTCTACCATACATTCGACCCAACAGAAGGTCCATACACCTTCATGCAGGATGGGGCACCTTGCCACCCGGCTAAATCAATAATAAAATTTTTGTCTAACAAAAATCTGCCTTTGCTCCCCTGGCCTGGAAATTCTCCGGACCTTAATCCTATAGAAAACGTATGGAGCATGTTAAAAAATAAGGTATACTCATTTCCAAATCCGACAGTAGACTGTCTAAAAAAAATATTCAAAAAATTTGGTCAGAAGACGAAGAAATAAAAAACATGATAAAACAGTGCATTTTAAGTATGCCGAAAAGAATTGAGGCAGTTATTTCTGCCAAAGGTGGAAATACTAAATAGTAACTATATTTATATGAAAATATATGCATAATTTAAGCGTTATAAAGTGTTCATGTGTAAATAAAATTCAATGTTGTTTTATTCAAGGTTTTCTCTGAGTTATTCCTGTTTGAATTGAGAAATTGCGCGAAATTCTGCGTGGCCCTAATTCATTGAGTAGATACTGTATTTCAAGTCTAATTTCACTTTCATTACCAAAATGTTCGTATTGCACAAATTATAACGTAAGCACAAATTGTGAAATTACAATAAAGTTACGAACAACACAATAATATACATAATATAATACAGAATTTACTAGACAGACGTTCATTGTGCAAATGTGTATTCACAGGAAAAGCAGACAGCCTTCCGCTTTGGGGCGCCAGAACTACAAATCAAGTATTTTATGTATTAGAAATATTCTGGTTTTCGGAATCAAATACACCTACGAAAAGTATCACAAATCCGACTTCTTTGCGAAATACAGATCCTAAAGACGAAATATAAAGCACCTACCCCTGGAACCGCGAGGTTAAATAGATGAATACATTCCAAATAGGGAATACAAAACGTAACCCTTTTCGGAATAAGGGATGAAATACACAATAGATTTCATGAATTAATCCTAAAACGGTACGTTTGGCCGGGAAAATTCCAATACTTTTTTATCGGTATATATCTATTGTCGGGTGAACAACATTATTTTTTTCTGTTTTTCATACAGAAGAAATCGTAGGTTTTGATTTATCTGGTCAGTTTGTATTGGAAATGTAAAATTCGCATCTGAATAATAGATGTACAAACATGTTGCCATTAATATATTTATAAAGTTTTGATGGATGGAACTAATGTATCACTTTAAAATATAGTGCAAGACTGCTAAAAAAAATATTTTAATACAAAAAAATTAAAATAAGTGAAACAGATTGATCATTCATAAAATGTTTGTCAATTGATGTTACAAACTTCCACAAGAATTTCAATATATATAATAAAAAAAGAAGTATTAAACATTACTAAGAAAACAAGTTGACCTTACTCAAAATGGTTTTAAATAAAACACGCAAATAAACAGAAAAATTATTGAATACTAATATTATAAGGTACTTATTGTAAATTCTATTTTATTTTACATTCGACAGAATTCAAAAAATCTAAATTTGTCTAGCCAGTCTGATGATGTCAGTAAAGACGAATAAAAGTGTAAAATGACACTCCATATCATTCATCGCTCACTTTGTGTAATACCACTTTCAATCATGAATTTTTAGTTGTTTTACACGACATTTTTGTTTTATTTTATGTACTCTTTATGATGAATGACAGGAATGATAAATGACAAGGAGAGTCTTATATAATCATTCACAAAGTTATATGTATATATATATATATATATATATATATATATATATATATATATATATATATATATATATATATATATATATATATATATATGTATATATATATATATATATATATGTATATATATATATATATATATATATATATATATATATATATATATATATATATATATATATATATATATATGTATATATATATATATATATATATATATATATATATATATATATATATATATATATATATATATATATATATATATATTATATATATATATATATATATATATATATATATATATATATTATATATATATATATATATATATATATATATATATATATATATATATATATATATATATATATATATATATATATATATATTTATATATATATATATATATATATATATATATATATATATATATATATATATATATATATATATATATATATATATATATATATTTATATATATATACATATATATATATTTATATATATATATACATATATATATATTTATATATTTATATATATATATACATATATATATTTATATATTTATATATATACATATATATATTTATATATATATATATATAATATATATATATATATATATATATATATATATATATATATATATATATATATATATATATATATATATATATACATATATATATATATATATATATGTTCTCCTCCGTAGTGTAATGGTCAGCACGCTCGGCTACCATTCTGGAGGTCTCGGGTTCGATTCTCAGGGGGGGTAAAATAAATAAAGGTGATTTTTTCACTGTAATATTTATTCAATATTACCCTGGACTGGTACCTAAAGCGGAGGGCTGATCACCTTTCCTTCATGTGTAAACGATCAAGATAACACTGTGTTTGTATTACGCAGTGCCCTATGCACCATTAGGGTCCGGATAAGGGTTTTATTTGATTTTTTTTATAAATATATATAAATAAATATATACATAAACATATTGATATAATTACGTAATGAATGAATAAAATAAACACTGAATGAATTATTTATTTCAAATTTATTGACAAGAACGATGATACTTTATTTACGTCGGGGTTGCTATAAATATGGTAAAATCACCGGGAGTTATGGAAAATCGATACGTATTTTGATGATTTACAAATAAATAGGCAACAAAATATTGTCAGTTTATACTACATCGTTTCAAATCAAAGATGTAAAGGAAAACAATATATATTCAGCCATCGCGCAGGAAAACATCTCAGAGTTCGGGAATTGCTATCATATCTTGTACGAGCAGATAAGAGAAAAATCAGTACTAGAAAAATGTTTGATAAATTGTTCACTGGAAAGTCAAGTAAATTTTCACGAAAAATACTATTAACAGCGAATAGAATTTGTTGGCTAAAAATACATATTTTTTAATCAGAGTTTATTTTTACTTTAAGTGGAATTTATTTATACTGTCTGTGGGGTATATTTTTACATGGACTATAGTTTATTTTTATTTTAAGTAGAGTTTATTTGTACCGTTATTTTTCCATGAAGAGGGTTGAAAACAGCTGCATAGACTAAAGTGCAGCTCTTAAGTTCGTAATAGTAATGCGATAAATTATGTGAGGGCATTGAAAGCATAATTGGAATAATCGAGTGAAAAGTTAAAAGAGTTGAAATGTTCTCGCGAAAGCAAGTTTGTAGAATTGCATTGTATTTTAATTGTTTTTGAAATCAAGCCACGCTTTTTAACCACGTTTAACAAAGTTATTCGATTTTCAGTTAGTCGATATCGTTGTACATAAAAACAGGATTTTACGCGTTACGTATTGTTATACGATATCAAAAGAATAGCTAAGAAAATAATGAGAACATTTAAGCTGATGACAGGTGGAAAGTCTTGTAAACACTGAGAATTCTATATTTCCGTTTCATAAAAATTAGTATTTCTCTTTTCTTTAATGTTTTTCGCAGATACTCAATGGCACATTTTATCCACTTTATAAAATAAAACAACTTTGTTTAAACCACTTTTTATTGGTGCACTTTATTCAACCGGTTTTAATAAGAACCTTGTCATCATCAGGGTTTATGTACCAATTCTAAAACATTGAAATACTCATAGTTAGGTTAAAGAAAATTACCCTTCCCTTACGATACAGGTTCTTGTTGAAACCGGTTGGAAAAAGTATACCAATAAAAAGTGGTTAAAACAAAGTTGTTTTATTTTATAAAGTATTTATTCTCTATTGAGATAACTACAATATAATATAATACGTTAGTGAAGTAAATATTACTTCTGCTCCTTCTAACCCTTATCTGTACCCAATGCTGCATAAGGCACTGCATCGCATCGCATTGACATCGCATTGAGTGTTATCTTGATCGTTTCTTATATGAAGGCAACATGATCAGTCCAACGCTTCAGGGATCAGATCAGGGTGATAATTAATAAATATTAGAGTGTAAGAAACTAACAATTATTTTCACCCCCCTAGGTATCGAACTCGAGACCTCCAGCACGATAGCTAAACTTGCTAACCATTACACTACGAGGGCAGATTAAGTAAATATATATGCTTATAGTTTTACAGATGGTAAATGTCCAATGGCTTCAATAAATCTTTTCATTTTTATATTAAATTAATTAAATTAAATAAATTCAATTATGCTTAAACCGCCTACATATAATTCATATATTCATGTATTGAAGGCATGCAAATGTATAATCCATAACATTTTGAGAACAATATTTAGATCTAGTAGAATATTTTAAGAGGAATCTATTCAGCGCATAAAATGCACATACGTCAGAACGATATTTTACCCAGCCTATAGGATGACGTCAGAAAAAAAATCTTGAAAATGAATTTGCGAGTTTGAAGCGGTAGGAAACGAGGTTTTCGGGCACTTCCGGTCGAAAACGTGCACTGGTGCTGCCAGTGGGGAATAGCGGAACTAACTTCAAGAAAACTTTATAAGTAAATAGCGCTTCGTTTTTTTTATAAACCGAAGTGTACTACTTTACTGGAGTGCCCGATATTAAACTTTGCTTTTATTTGGAGTTGAAAATCAATGTTGGTATTTGTGCAGTTAATAGTATTCCACTTAATGAGCACTGTTTGTGAACTGTTTCGGATACTATTTGGAGTTTGAGTTTATAAACAACATATAAAACATTGATGACATAAATCGACAAATACTTTATGATTAAACTTTATAAAATAAGACAACTTTGTTTTAACCACTTTTTGTCGGTACAATTTTTCCAACCGGTTTCGACAAGAACTTTGTCATCATCAGGGTTTATATACTAATTCTAAAACATTGAAATACTCATAGTTAGGTTATAGATAATTACCCTTCCCTTACGATACCAAAAACTTCCACGCACTCCGCACGTTTTTTAAATCACATTTTCATATGGTGGGGTTTATATACAAATTCTAAAACATTGAAATACTCATAGTTAGGTTATAGATAATTACCCTTCCCTTACGATACCAAAAATTTCCACGCACTCCGCACGTTTTTTAAATCACATTTTCATATGGTGTACGGAGTGCGTGGAAGTTTTTGGCATCGTAAGGGAAGGGTAATTAACTGTAACCTTATTATGAGTATTTCAATATTTTAGAATTAGTACACAAACCCTGATGATGACAAAGTTCTTGTCGAAACCGGTTGAAAAAGTGTACCAATAAAAAGTGGTTAAAAACAAAGTTGTTTTATTTTGTAAACTTATTAGATATTCCGAAAGCGTTATTTAAGAAAAATCTACTAACTACGCGATGCGTTTTTTTAATCCTAATCTTGCTTTATTAGCAGCTCTTGACAAATTTGTATTTAAATAAGTCCATTTGTTTTTTCCGGCAAAATTTGACAATGCTTCTACAAGGCGATATGTAGCGGTAACAAAAATTATTTAAATCGAATAGTAGATCCTTAAGATAATTATGTAGGTATGTACAGAATCTACATTCATATGTTACACATGATCCGCGGTAAACACAAAATTCTAATCTAAACATAAATTATGATGTCAAATAAAATAACGTATAAGTATGTAAAATACTCTATGAAGAATTTAATCCGTCTCAAGTCAAAAGGGATTTCCTGAGCGGAAGCACAAAGCGGTCTCTGGGTTTTACCTGAAGTCATACGCCATCAAATTTCTCTAAGTCCAATAAATAATCCGATTTAAAAATATCTCTTGAATTTCAGTATTAAAAAATATACAATATTACAAATAAAAAATCGTTTCGTATTTTTTAATATATAGGTAGGTACATAAATTTTCGAGTCTGTTCCAGCAAATTTTCGTTTTTTTAATATTTTTTATTTGAGCACTTTTACAAAACAAAACGATCTTTACTTTACTGGCAAAGCTAAGGGTGAATTACAGGGGTGTAATTCATTTATATATTTGTTTATTTGAGGAAGAAGACAATTTAATAAAAATCAAACAAAGTGTGAAGATTATTAAAAAAAACACTTGTTTTACACAAAGATCAAATTATGAATTATTCAGAAAATGTATAACAATAATAATATAGATGAAAATGAGGTTGTTTAAACATCGTTTCGTTTAATGTAAAATTCGAAATGTACAAATCTTAAATTACGTTTAATTCGTATACATGCACAAGACATTCCATAGGTAATTCAAAACCCCTCGTATCTTATGCGCTCGTTAAATATTTGCAGAAAATATAGTCTTGGATACAGCTTTTAATTCCGGTTGAATCCCATGATGAGGCAAACGGTGAATAGGATTCACGTTGGTCAAACGACAGAACCGATTCATTCAAACATACCTCGGTAATCAGTCTCAAATCCTACCCTGAAATTCAAAGACCAAGAGTTTTGTAAACCCTCACAAGAAATACGAACCGTTCGTATCTCTGCAGTCACACGCCGAACCTCTAGAACCAACCCTTTTTATCTGGATTACAGAAACCAAAAATTGTATGCGTGACTGTACATTCAAAATATTATTTCACATTTATTATTATAAAAGTTTCCCGTGCGGTGATTTCGGACGATTGAGTAAGCTCTTAAAATAGAAAACTGCAATTTTCAGTAATATTGAAAAAGAATTAACAGTACCTACATAGATTTCATAAGATGTTAAGCTTTTGGAAAAAGTTAAGAGAGGATAGTTAAAAAATTAACGAGGTGAATATGGTTGATAATAGAAGCAGAGGAAGATGGAGGAAAACTTGGTATGATCAAGTATTTCGTATACTTGAAACTGGTCAGGTCAGGAGTCGGAATAATCGGCGTGTGCGTATGAGATGATGTATGAATGCGAAAGAGGCGAAGATTGTGTGCAAAAACAGATTGGTGTGACATTCATAATGGTAAGTCAATTAGTAAGGTAAAACTTTTGGAAAAAAAAAACATGAAATTTAAGACGATTTTTGAAAAGAGTCAATTAATAATAAACGTTTTGATTTAATTGATGAAAATCTAATTCACTACAAGAGAATATACTGTCATGTATTAAGTATGTAAAAGAAAGTTTTAAAAGGAAAAACCTTTCTTTTATATGCTATGAGATGTACGACTGTGTATGTGGGTACACAAACTCATATATTTTGGAGCTTTTTCACATCACACACAATATTTCCTTCATATTTCGTGTGGTCGTGTAATCATTTAGACGCCGCCTTAGAAATTCTCGTATGGACGTGTTTCTAAATATTTCGTGGCTTTAAATATTTCCCATCGAAAAATCAAAACGCCAGTAACATATTATCCCACGTAATTTATTTCAATATCAGATACTTTTTTTCTAGATTTGATTCAATGAAGTACAAAATAATTACAATAAAAAATCTAACAATGGTATTTGAATACAAAGTAACTTTTGTTAGTATATTTAAAGCCATACAAGGTTCCTCAAGAGATATAGTTACAAAAAAAAAACAAAGACGAAAAAACATTTCCTTGAATCGTTTTCCGTTTAAATAATTGATATAATGATATCCGAGATTTTCAAAGTAAAGAAAAAGAAATTCTTAAGTTTCTTAAAGAATTTTGTAGTATACAAAACAGTAGACAGTATTAAAAAAATAATTTAGTATAAAATAAATACTTTGTGATGGACCATTAAAACATAAGTCATACAAATTTAATGTCGAAATTTTATTATTACAAATATTTGTTCAGACTTTCATAAATTTCTAAGGAAACATTAATTATGTTTTAGAAGTTGAATTAAGCGCAACAAGATTATTTATTTAATAATAAAACAATAATTAGAGCTTGAAAATTATGAAATAAGGAAAACTAAAAGTTACAAAAAGTAAAGTGGTCACATTATATGCTAGCGTAACGTTCACCATTCTGCCCCTTATTGAACATCCCTTTTGCATAAATTGAAATGAAATACGGCTTAAAAACAGAATACATGAATGTTCAACAATGGGCAGAATGGTACATGTCACACAAATGTTTAAAGTGATCACTTACGCCAACTAAAAGCCGGGTCGTAAACAGTAAGATGCTCATATTTTCATCTTCTTTCATTAAAAAGAAGGATAGATGCTTCGTCTACATTTAATATATTTATATATATATATATATATATATATATATATATATATATATATATATATATATATATATATATATATATATATATATATATATATATATATATATATATATGTATGTGTATATATATATATATATATATATATATATATATATATATATATATATATATATATATATATATATATATATATATATATATATATATATATATATATATATATATATATATATATATATATATATATATATATATATGTATATATATATATATATATATATATATATATATATATATATATATATATATGTATATATATATATATATATATATATATATATATATATATATATATATATATATATATATATATATATATACATATATACATATATAAATATACATTAGTCTATCAAAAATTTATGCAATATGGATGTCTTCGATAACTCAATAACAAAAAGCTAATTAAACAATTTACCATACTTTATTACTATTAGCTAGTCAAAGTAAGCTTCCTGTTCCAATTAAACGCCAAAGTCATCGCTTCAACCCTTTTCAACCGAGGCTTGTTTGGAACCATGTTCAAATGGAAAACTTCAATTATTTGTTGCCACATATCGTATTTGAATGTTTAAATGAACTGCGATTGAAAGCGCGTGAAATGCATTCAGAACATAAAACTATCGGAGTCAGTACATCGCAACAGCACGGCGGAATGAGAAAATATCTCATACGAATTCCGATGTAATATCAGGCAAATATTTTATAAAAATCAAGCTGAACCCAGAGGCGTGTATTCTATATTGGCAGAAAAGCAGTGCCTACCCTGGATTACTTGCGTTCCATATAGAAATACGACCAGTGCCTACTAAGTCTAATTCTTCACCAACCCTACTGCCTAATCTGATTAAAAACTCTGTACGCCACTGGGTGTACTCCCCCACGCTTTGCTGTCAAACTTGAAAAATTATCAAGTTTTGACATCTCAACATAGATGAAGAAAAAAGTAGAAGACGTAAAGGACATACGACCTGTCAGAGGCTGGTAAAGCGGTCACTTTACACACGTGTAACATTTACCATTGTATCCATTATTGATAACCACATTACTAAATTGTTTCCATCCATATTTTTTTTTTCTATGTTGGGAAGTCAAAAATGTAAAATCACTTCTAAGTGAAGAAACCTAGATTTGTGGACAAGTATTTGGACACACTCAAAATGTTGCAAATACCACGTTAATCGAGAAATATACATTTTTATAGAAGACATTGTTTTAGTGTACTGTAATATAAAGGATAACCTGATCCCTTTAATATTTTTGGAAATCTCAACATAGATAAAGACGAATATGTCTGAGAATTTACAGAGCGTATGACATGTCATAGACTGGTTAAGTAATCACTCTACACACGAGCAACATCCATCATTCTACCCAAGATTGACAACCACACTACTTAAATTTTTGGAACTCCTACATATATCATTAATCTCATGACAATGAACACGTAAGTTCACAAAAGCCATCTATATTAGATTGAAAAAGCTTTTGTTAATTAGACACCTTTTTATTTGAAAATCTAGTCGCTCTACAATAATGTTTCCATTTTTAATCTGTAATTATTTTTAAAGCGTACAGTTTCTATGAAGAATTGAAGGACCATTCGGTGCCAAAACCATCGATTAAAAAATATATTGAATAAAATCGTAAAAAACAGTTGAATGAAAAAAATATGCTCGGATTTCATTTATTTTCCGCGATGCGTCCGCTTTTGCGCACAGATTTCATTTTATTTTATTATGTTTATAGGTACATGCCGGTAGGGGAATCGGTACTTTAGCATGGTGACTTAAGCTCTTAACACCATTTTAAAACTATTTTTCGTGTTACTGCGAGAGCTTTAATGGTGTGTTGTGCGGTGAACATGTTTAAACAATTAGGACAATGATTCATATACTGTTATTTTATTTACATTTCATTTCAGTTCTGAAAAGTAAGCCATAACATTTTTTTAAAAGCACAACATATTTTTTACCTTCAAGATTTTGAGTGTTTTTAAATCTAACTAACTAACTAACTAACTAACCATCACGCCGCTTCCCCGCAGGGGTAGGCAGAGAGAATCGAACGCCACACCACTCTGTCTTTGCAAACATTCTTTTTAAATCTTTATTCACTAATCGATGTACGAAAACTTCAACGATATAAAGTGTTATATGTATATCTATATGTTTTTAACCGAAGAAATACAAAATAAAAATAAATACATACGTTTGTACTTGTATATGGTAAATGCATACTTACTTTAAGATTTTAATGTGATTATTTATCTCTTGATACAAGGAACTACATAATTCTCTTTACTCTTTTCTCGTTTGTATAATTATTTATTCAAACCCTTTTCCGCATCCCAATGGTGCATAGGGCACTGCATTATAAACCCAGTGTTATCTTGATCGTTAACATATGAAGGAAAGGTGATCAGCCTTCCGCTTCAGGTACCAGTTTAGGGTAATATTGGAGTGAAAAATCACTAATATTTATTTGACCCCCCCCCTGGGAATCGAACCAGGGACGTCCAGAACGGTAGCCGAGCGTGCTGACCATTACACTACGGAGGCGGACCAATATAATTATTACCAATCATTAAGTATCAACAATGGAAATTCAAAACTATCAAGCATATCATAAATCCTTTCAGTTTCATTCCGATACTTAAAGTGTGTTTTGTAGTTTCATTTATCTTTATCATTATTTATAATTAAAACTACAGAAAATCATAACACATGTTCATTTTTTTATAATATTATATTATACAAAGCTGTTTGTCCTTGGTAACTTTCAATATCGAGATCACATTTCCTTCTTAAATCTTGCGAGTAAGAAAATATGTCGGGAAGAGTGGTATAGATAAATGTATAATGGCGAACAGCTAGGGTTTAAATATCCTCAAAGGATAAATAAGATTTCTTTGTTGTACGTAATATTCCTTACCAGCGGAGGAGTTTAAAAGGATACTTCCCCTAACGAGCGAAAGCTTTCAACAATCGGAGAGGGGGTTGTTTGAATTTTCCAAAATGTGTTTTTGTCATTCGTTCACCTAACGGGAAGACTAAATTGCTGCTATCATAATACGATTAATCAAAAATGTAATCCATAAAACCGGTGATAACATTGGATTTAATAGTCAGTCAATCGCGCGACGTCATTACGATACCAAGAGGGTCTTTTCGACTGATAATCCGAAAAGATGTATAGTGCTGAGTTTCGTTTGAGAGAATAATTATTGTCTTTCATATTGATCGATGGGGTTTGTATTTCTTAGAACTTCAAAATAAATGCATTACTTACATCACTAAAATTCATTTTGATTTAAAAACATATACTTTTACTTATACTTTTGAGTTGATTAATGTAAACCCGACTAGTTTAACTACAAATATACTTATCAGGAGGTGAAAATACAAAATAATTTTGTAAGTTAAATTGTATGTTGATGAGAACATCTGTAGTTTTCAAAGCTATTCTTTTTACGTTAATAAACTCAAAAATGGTGTTATAGAATGGTGTTTTTTGTGTTTAAATAATCATGTAACTTCAACGTAAATGCCAAATCAATAAATAAAATAAGTAATATTCGTTGGGGTACGAATAAATCCTTGTATTGTTGTCATATTAAGAGTTTCGGTTCGAAAAATTGTTTTGTGAGGAAATTATTATCGCATATTTTAAAAAATTAGCTTTTTTTTCTACAGCGTAAAAATATATTACATCATTTTTCATGTAAATCAAACACGATTTATACTAACAAAAATAGATAAACCAATTATAAAAAGTCAAAACTAGATAATTACCACATATAAAAAAGGTATTTCAGCGGATACTGTTTTAATATACTGCAGACTAAGTATTGTTCATTATGAATGCAGTTTTTTGCGGCTACAGTTACTGAAATACATTCGAAGGGTGTAATTATGTGACATTTGTTTGCGAAATTCGTTTCATAATTTTCATTAATTCTTTCCCAATTCAATCACGGCAAATCTCCCTTGAAGTAGTATTTTTCAAAAGCGCGCGATATAAATTATCTAAAATTATTACCATGTATAATCCTATCCATTTTGAACCCTGAAAAAGGCCCTGCAAGGATGGCCGACACGTTATAAGAGCAAACAAATATTTATACAGTTCTATTTATTGTTTCGGCATTAACTTTGTGGTAAGACATGTTACAATAATTAAAGAAAACACTTTGTTTTTTACCACTTGAGTTTTATTAAAGACTACATGTTTCAGAAGTTAAACTTCCATCATTCAGGTCATAATCGTCTTTAATTATTTTATACAGTTCAACGCCAAAACTGTAGATAATCGTATTATTCCATTTAATATGAAAATATTGGACACATTTTTCTCCAGAATGCAAATCCAGGGATTATGATATTACCGGAAAACATGTTCTAATAAAAAATATTAATGAATTGATATTCATTTGTATCAAAACAGATTGCTTTTATGTTATTATCAAGCAATTTACCAACGCGAAATTGAATTTATTTTGTCAATATTTAATTAGAACTTACTAACGTGCGCACTTGCATAAAACGGGAAAAAATCATAACGAATCAGAATTATTTAAAAGTTATAATGAGAAATTTTTACCAAAAAAAAGAATTATTTAATGTGGAACAAAACACTTCGTGATCGATAATTTCAATCATATAATTTCACTAAACCATGCATATTATGAAATATTACCCATAAATGATAGAATTATTGAAATTTTTAATTATTTATAAAATGACATCTTCATAGTTATATTATTTATTTATTCGGCATTGACTTTGTGGAATGACTTGTGATTTTTTTTTAAAGTTACTTTTCACCTGTAGATGAAAACGTCTGACAGTTTTCGAAACTAATCGTGTGAAATGAAATAAATCTCATTAAGTGGTATTACACAAGTTTTTCATTTTTTCATAGTTTTTCGAAATTATTTGACCAGTGACCGGGTTCCGTCGTTACCGACTTGTCATCAGACTGGTGTGATTATGTCGGTAACGTCGAAAACCTGGTTACTGGTAAAATGAAATAAAAGTGGGAAAAATGTATAGTTGTTGTATTATACTACTTAAAATGTTTTTAAAAAAGTAGGACTTATTTTTATACAGGTTTTAACTGCCAATTCGGTAAGCGAATTGAAGAGATAATAAGCTTAAAACGATTACGTTGGATATGTGTTATTTAAACAAAGATATCAACATTTTAAAATAATGTTTAAGTCAAAATCTAAACATCTAAATCTAAATCAAACCCTTATCCGCACCCCAATGGTGCATAGGGCACTGCATCATATAAACGCAGTGTTGTCTTGATCGTTAACACATGAAGGAAAGGTGATCAGCCCTCTGCCTCAGGTACCAGTCCAGGGTAATATTGGATAAATATGAAAGTGAAAAAATTCACATGTATTTATTTGATCCCCCCCTGGAAATCGAACCCGGGACCTCCAGAACGGTTATTACATTACACTACGAAAGCGGACGAAATAATGTTATGGTCAGCATAGTTGCCTTCCAAATCTAAACATAATTGATTTTTTTTCTAAAACACATGATAATTATTGTGTCTTCTGGCAGTTCTCATTTTTGATGAGGGACACTCATTGGTGCGTAAGATCGACGTCTCAAAATGAAGTATCGCTTACATCCGATGTCCTTGACAAACGGGTCTATTCGTTGTAATCAATTAACGACAGTCCGCGTATTGTCTGGTTCGGGGGTAACTAGGCAACAACAAAGGCAGCCACCCATACAAATAATGCGTGTTGACATGAGAACACAAAGCCCCCACCGCGACAGGGGACAGAACAAAGCGTACAATAGAGTTAAGGACATTGAGAACCAAACTTCCTTAACCACGTTCCATTCTTTCGGGACCGCCGACACACGGGGGAGGAACATAACAACGGTGTTATGGTCACGCGAAAATAGACCTTTTAACCCGTCGGCATCCAGCATCTTGGCAACTCGGCTGTCCAAACTCAAAACACAGTAAGGGACATTTTTTGTGGTTCGTTTTTTTGCATATTTGGACTCAGTAGATTCTACTTTCATATATATATATTTTTTGACATCTCATCAAAGATGAAGAAGAATATGGAAGTCTGGGCATTTACGGGGCTGACGACCGTCATAGGCTGGTTTAAGTGACCACTTTACACACGTGTAACATTCACCAATTCTACCCATTATTGACGACCACACTACTTAAATTCTTGGAAGTTCTGTATTTATAAACCAATTTAGAAACCCCGTTAAATACAAGTGCCCCGGTGTAGGCAGTGAAAGGGATTAGTAGTAAGTTAGTTGAGTAAGTCAGCTAGATCCGATTCCGACCCGACGTTGGCCGGTACACAAACGCCTCCACAACCCCGAACAGCACAGCAGACAGATACGGAACAGTGCAAAGACAAAATTAACAACATTTTGAGTGTGTCTAAATACTTGTTCACATATCTGGATTATCTCCAGTTACAGCAGTTACTTATCATATTATTTTTTGAGAGTCTTTTTATGGAAGTCTGGGCATTTACGGAACTTACAATCGCCATATCAACATTTAACAATTCTACCCACGATCGACAACCACACTACTCAAATTCTGGGAAGTTCTATATATATATATATATATATATATATATATATATATATATATATATATATATATATATATATATATATATATATATATATATATATGATACATTTTTTTTAAACATTGTACGAGAATCACTAGAATTTTCACTAGCGATATCTATTTGTGAGACGAAGAAGCTTTTTCATTGAGCAGAAACGCTTATATTTTTATTTGAGTTCTATAGTCTATATTACATATTCTTCTTCATCTATGTCGAGATGTCAAAAAATAATATGAAAGACGTAATTAGTACATTTGTTAAAAAAAAATACTGATATGCGGATGGGTTAATACCTTAGCAAGGTCGTACGCACACACAGTTAACCGCAAACTACCCGCCGACGCCCCAAATCTTTCTTCCCCAAACCGTCGGTTAAAGTTTACCGGGCGTTGAAGACCGAGCCTAAGGAAACAGAAAACTCGGGTGAACTTGGGATCCATTATGTACAGAGGTAAAAACTTAATACTTTACAGAATACCGGTTCAGGCGATTTGGCTAACCGAGTTGCCCGCGAAAGTGAGATGAATTTATTTATGTAATAAAAGCTATTGCCGGGGGAACGACTTTAATTAAGAGGGATGTTGAAAGCGCTCCTTGGAATTAAATTGTCTGAGATATGATTAAGGGCAAAAATTTACTTCGTAAAAATACAAATGAAGGCGATGACGTACATGCGTAAAACGTTTACGTGTATACAACATCATATGCCCACGACATGACATGTTGAAAGGTTATATAGGGTTTCAATTCAAATTGGACATTTTACAAAACAAATTATATCTTTTATTTAACCTTATAGATCAAATTTATCGTTTAACTAATCAAACTGCATATTTTACAAATCAATTGAACACCTTATAAATCAATTTGGACGTTTTACAAAACAAATTGGACGATATATTATACTTCATAATTTCTTTTTTAAATATATTCATTTAACCACTACATAAACCGTCCGCGTGAATACCTGGCCACATATTTTATTCTTAAGACTAGCAAGTGCGTTAGTCGTCAAGTTGTCAAGCCTGCGCGGTGCGCCGTCATAGTCTCTGCGCGCGATGTGTACTCAAGTTTTCAGAACAAGATTTACAATACTATTCTGAATCATTAGTACTACTTCGAATATATGTATATATTTTTATATTACTTTTAAATAAAATACAATGTAAATTCCAAATTGTTTTGCAAAATATGCAATTCAATTTATGAGCATCCAATTTGGTTTGTAAAAAATCCAATTTGAAGTAAAAAACCTGTATTAATAAAAAAAAAGATAGTAAAAGCCATTTTTATAAATATAACGAGTGTCTTATATACCGAACTGCCGAAAATCACGCAAATACGAGTATGTTAATTTACTATTTCGCTATTTGTATAAAAACATAAAAATCGTCCGACTTTTATCATAATTTCTCCTGTAATGTTTTGATGTTTTTCTTTCATACAAGTTGTAGAAAGAAGCAACGGATTTTTTTTGCATAAATGCTCAACTCGGTTTTTCTCATCCCAGTGAAAACTTTCAAGTAACTTTTAACATAAGAAAGTGTCTCAAACAGTAAAAATTTAAACTTTTAATCTCAACCTAAAATCTAAAACTTTTCTGCAAAACCACATTTAAAATGCCTACACTTTCCACGTACAACAAAGTGAAGAATACATACAACTCCTTCATATAAAATGTAACTGAAGTAGACTTTCCATTATCCGACATAACATGGGAAAAAATCTACTTGAGAAAAAAAAGAGGAAGACCGAGAAAAACTTGGCATGATCAGGTATGTCAAATACTTGAAAACGGCCGGGTCAGGAGTCGAAATAATTGACGGGTATATGATATATGAGTAAGTTCATGAATGTGTAACAGGCTTAGAATGTTTCCAAAAACAGAGTGGTGTGGCATTTGATTCTCTCTGCCTACCCCTGTGGGGAAGCGGCGTGATGGTGAGTTAGTTAGTTTAGAAAAAAGGCAAAATATTTTTTTTTTTAATTCGAGATACGCAACAAAACTATGATACCGGTTTAATGCAATTCCTCAGCGTTAAAATAAAAACCAGTTTATGAAGAAATGACCATTGTTTTATTTCAATATTATAATAATCATTATCGAAAGTTGACTACGTCAAAGAGTCGCATAAAAGTAGGTATTATGCCTTGATATATTGAAACAATGGTTAATCCTTGGTTGATCTACATTGTATACAGAGACTCTAGGTTCTAGAGAATAGAATAAACCGCATGTCATACACACATGATGTCGTGAACTGAACGTAGTACTCATATGATTGTCTTTTTGCAGTAGGTCATTTGTATTCAACGCACATGCAGGATATTTTGCTCTAACAATACAACACAATGGTTACAAACGCACGAATGTAAAAATCTGTTATAAAGGATGTATTTGTAATATATATTTTAAATAAATATATATATATATATATATATATATATATATATATATATATATATATATATATATATATGAATATATATATATGAATATATATATATATATATATATATATATATATATATATATATATATATATATATATATATATATATATATATATATATATATATATATTTATATATTTATATATATATATATATATATATATATATATATATATATATATATATATATATATATATATATATATATATATATATATGTATATATAAATATATATATATATATATATATATATATATATATATATATATATATATATATATATATTTATATATATATATATATATATATATATATATATATATATATATATATATATATATATATATATATATATATATATATATATTATACCTTTGAATTGCATTCTTTAAAACTATCCTGTTATTTTCAATCGCGTCATATTTTAATTTTTTTTTATTGTATGAATGTACGTAATTAATTGGCTTTGCTGTCACTTACAAGTAAATTTAAATAAATAATAATAATAATATAACCCTTATCCGCTCCCCAATGGTGCCTAGGGCACTGATTCATAGAAACGCAGTGTTATCTTGATCGTTTACACATAAAGGAAAGGTGATCAGCCCTCCGCTTCAGGTACCAGTCCCGGGTAGTATTGAATAAATATTACAGTGAAAAAATCGCCTATATTTATTTGACCCCCCCTGGGAATCGAACCCGAGACCTCCAGAACGGTAGCCAAGCGTGCTGACCATTACACTACGGAGGCGGACTAAATAAATAAATAAATAAATAATCCATGAATATCGTTTATGTTGGCCAATCTTGTACATTTATTTTGAATGCATTTTATATATCGCTATTTATCAAAATATATTTTAATATTATAACTGAAATAATTTAGTTAAATTGTAAGTAAATAAATCAAACTATACTTCAAAATCAATAATCATTCCCTTAGTATAACAGCAATAACTCAATCAATGCACAAATAATGAAAATCTATTGCTCGACTACTTTGATATTGAAATGGTTTTGAATATAAACAGTAAAATAATATGTTCTGTACAAAGTTAAAGCAACTAAAAATTATCATTTGAATACCAGCAATATTAAAACATAATAATTATACCCTAATTCAGAAACAATTAAATCCTACATTTTCAGGGATATACAATTAATTTAATTACTATTTGAAAACGAATAATAATTTCGTGTTACGATTATGAAACGACATCAGATGTTATTAACAACTTATTATTCATTATAATAAAATATATTTTCAATACACGCGGAAAAAGGGTTTGACACATACGTTTTTTACATTGTATTCAAAAACACAATGCAAAATAATAAAGGCAGGCTTTTAAGATCATGAATAACGGTAAAAAATGAAATACACCAAAAATGGAATCAAAGGTATGAAAAAATATGTGAGGCATTGTGAAGAAATTTTGTACGGTTATTTCTCTTTTTTCCGTGCCCGATATGAATTATTGGATCACAAATAAAAATTATTTTGAATTCTGCTTTCTTGAATGAACACCTAAATATGTATTTCAATTATTAACAATTATCTTTTCAATTTAAATGAAAGTACTGAATTTTTAGTGACTGGGAATTTTTTTATATCTTATGAAACTAACAATAGTCGCAGGATATTTACTCTAATCTACGTAAAATAGGATAATGAAAACGTAAACAATATAAGTATTTTTGATATTATTAACATGTTATTCGTATATAACGAGAGTATTGAAAATTTCAATCAAGTTTTACAAATAGTGACATTTTTTTCTAGATTGGCGAATTTCTGGATATATCAATAATTTTTATCAAGTGGAATTTTCTCCAAACTTTTCCTCAGCACTTGAATAATAATGCTAATTATTTAAGGTAATTTTATAGCGCCATTCTTGTAAAACATTACCGTCAATTGAGAGTAAATACACGATTTCAATGATACAAAATACAGTAGGTACTTGAAGAAAAACGTTTTTTGCTTTTTGTGTTTTTGCACTCGACATGAGAGAGGCCGATTCAACGAAATCAGCTGTATCTGCTGTATAAAAAATATCCTTTGTTTAGGACACTTCAAAGAAATCGAAAAACTCGAATAGGAGTGAGTCTCGATACAGTTTTATTATATATTAAAGTGTACATATAAAACGAAGCAACTGAAAATATAGAGAAAACTATTATTATTTGATAAAATATGACAAATGTTCAGATACCATTGACTCTTTATTCGACTCGAAACAAGGCGCTGTCTACATCTCGACAAGCTTCTCAGGGATACGACGTTCTAATTATAATGCTATCTCCTTTACACATTCCCTACGGGATATCTATTTGGCTATTTCATACATTTTTTGTGTTTCTCCCTCTTGCTGACGATTAATCAAACAATTCCTACAAACTGCCGTAAGATGCAAAGATAAAAGACACTGAATCCCAGTATTTGAAATCTTGAACAGTAGTGATTCGCGATGGTTTTGTTTATTAAATGAAATGAAATAATGAGAAAAATGTACGAAAAATGTGTTAAAAATGTCAAATAGGTACTTGTATAAAAAAGATAGCAGAATGATTAGTACGTTAGAAGCCCCGGGAATATTATAGTAATACGGACACATCATTCTAATCAGCTTCAGTGCCTGCACATATAAGGCAAAAGCGTATCGTTAAGAATATCTTTGAAAAATGCGATTAATTGCAAATAATAAAATGAAATATTATTTTTTCACATCTCATCAAGTATTTGAACACTCAAAATGTTGTGCATAAAATAAAATATCCCCAAAACCGAAAAGGTTTTATATATAAGAAGAAATATTTTTAACTGCGCCTCATTCAACAACAAAAAAACTGAACATCAAATACGTGTATTTTCATAGTTTTCACTCAAATTTATGTTACTTTTTTCCCGAGGAATAAATATTTTTAAGATTCAGTTAAATAAACAAAAGGTATAACGTGTATATGATGAGAACCCCAACAAAAAATAAAATTTCATTTAAGAATATTAAATTATTTATTGATTTGGTATTAAACTTTTTTGAATAAAGCGATGATTTAAATGGAAAAATAAAACACTTGAATAAGACCAGTATTGTGTTTACAATTTTTCGAGAACTATAAATACTCTCAAAACTACTTATGTTCACATCAATAAACTGAAAAGTGGTCTTATACAAATGTGTCGTTTGATATTTTAAGAAGATTAATTGCACAAGCTATGGAAAATAAAACAAAGAATATTTGTCTGAAAAAGGTTTCAAAATTTTAAAACGGCCACAGTAATTCTAAAATAAATTTATTGATGAAATATGTACGTGTTGTTTGAAATTCCAATTATCTTATGTGAAGATTATCAAAAAAACTAAATTAGATAATTATATCCATATATCGATGCTTGTCCGATGCCAACGACTCCATGCAAAAGCTAAACGTAGCAGCATCCTTTTGTACGTTTTGCAGCCAAAGTAACAATTCACAAGTAACAAAAGTTTCTTGAATAATAATTTCATTTCTTTTACTGCGAGCTTTTCCGACACGGCTACTTAAAACTTCTCAATACACGAGAGGATGCTAAATGTGAGCTTTTTCTTTGGAAAGGCACTTTTATAATGAATTATGAGAAATGCCTCTTACCAACACGGACTGTAAGGCGAGCATTTTAACATAAGATGAAAATATAAATACAAAAAAAATACCCAACCTCTACTTCTTCCAGATGGACGTCAGGTTGAATCAAAATAACTATCCCGCAGGGGTAGGCAGAGAGAATAGAACGCCACAGCAGTCTGTATGTGGAAATAATCTTCGCCACTTCCACATTTACGCATCTCCTCATACATACACGCTGATTATTCCGATTCACGACCTGACCACACCCAAGTATTTGAATTATATTTTCAATATTATTCATATTTAAAGCGTTTTCTTTGTGGTAAGTCATTTTTACTTTTTTTTACAAAAATGTTAATAATATAATATAAATGAGTAGATCAATGAATAAATGTTAATCATAGTAGTATATAACCACTCACCGGTCGGTGAGTGGTTTTATACTAATATTATTAACATTTAAAAAAAAAAGTATTTAAATCACTTGATCATGCCGAATTTCCCTCGATCTTTCCCTGCTTCTATTACCAACCACATTCACTTCACAAATTCGTTTTACTATTCTTTTTTCGCTCACTCGATTCACATGCCCAAACCACCTCAACAAACCCTTCTTAATTTTATTTTTCAAAGAAATAATACAAAATCAATATTGGAGTGAAAAAACACTTATATTTATTAGACCTCCTAGAAATCGAACCTGGTGCCTCCAGCGTGGTAGCCAAATTGTGCTTACCACTAACACTATGGAGGCGGATAAGAATATAACTAATATACAAAGCATAGCATAGTAAACCTTTTGTTTTTTACTGCTACTATATAAGAGAAGGTTCTCTTATATTCAAGTAGAATTGCACTGTTTCTTTGTTAAAGACAATTTAATGAATAGTTGGATAAACCAGGGACTCAAAGTGAGTATGGAAATGGCACGTTAGTCTGGCATTTATACAGTGGCTTTAAAACAATTCCTTTAATTATAAAACTAAAGGACACTCTAATTAAATTACATTCGACTCGGGAAACATTTACTAAACAAAACTAAACGTTTTGATTGGACAATTAGGCGTCCATAGAGAACCCGCAACCCTTTTCCTAAAATCATAACAGCCCATAGAATCCGAACACGAGTCGCGTAATGCTAATTTAAGGACGAATAAATTTAATATATTCAAAGCAATCTCACAATAAACATTGAATTCCTTGGAAATGTAACGAAATTCAACAATCAAATAACGCTTTCATCAACAATTCAACACTCCGGGATGAGACAATAAGTTGTTTGATTACTCCGCTTTAGCCAACACGGCCTACGTTTACAAAGGATCGACAAAAAATTAAACCAAATATCAATCTGATAGTATTACCTTATTCGACTACGTCACATACTTTCGAAAATCCCTTTTATTTATAATTTCAAATATGCGAAAGTCACCAGCATATTTTTCCGGCAAAAACCCTTTAATTAAAAGAATAACCTTAATACGTTTAAATTAGATTTTTAATTAAACAAAGGAGATTAAATTTTAAATTTCGCTGGCAAATATTAAGGTAAAAAGGCCGTAATTTTAAGGACCATTTACACTAGTGTATAGAATTTCGTAAAAGGTCACATCCCAGCGTTCTGTATGACCATATCATACCTCCTAGAGGCGATTAAAAGATGCCGTTACGTTTTAATTTGCCTAAACAGTCAACAATAACAAAAATCTCCAGGGGAAATCAACGAAAAATGTTTAGAGAAATTAAGAGACAGTAATATTAATCATTTTTCATAAAATAACAATTTTGTTTTAACCACGTTTTATTGGTACACTTTTTTCAACCGGTTTCGACAAGAACCTTGTCATCCTCAGGGTTTATGTACTAAATCTAAAACACTGAAATACTAATAGTTAGGTTATAGTTGATGACCCTTCTCTTACGATACCAAAAACTTAAAAAGTGGTGAAAACAAAGTTGTTTTATTTTATAAAGTTTATAAAATGTGCCACAAAGTATCTGCGAAAAACATTCGAGATAAAAATATCGAAGAAAATTAATAATAGCTGTAGGTTAATGATTCCTTGTTATGCAGAACAGATTTCTCGAGTAAGCACTTTGTATTTATCCCCTCAGCAATGATAGTTATAACGATATAGGTTATAATGAAAATCGCAGCTCAACGTGACAAATGTCTGACGCAATTTAGTAAAAATATATTATCAGTTTACTCTAGTAAATATAAATATTACGGTGTTTTTGATCAAGTGCCTTGAGATTGACGACTCCTAGTAAAAATGAGTAGATGAGCAGCGAGCAGAGGTGTGATATTTGATTTCTTAATTGACGCAAGGGATGTTTCGAATAAACAAGGTTTTTCGTTGCTAAACAATTTGCGGATTTTCAAAATGCTTACATTTTCGGACTATTATTACCTAGCCATCGGGGGAGTTTATAGGAAGGGGATGAGAAAATACGTGGGACTTGCTAATATTCGTCCAAACGAAATACTCCACACTAATATTCGTCCAAACGAAATACTCCACACTCCTTGCTTCGTGACGAGGAGAAAATTGTGCAATGACGAAAATCTATGGTCAAATATGAAAAATTATGCATTGAAAGAATTTACTCAAACCATTTGATATTTTATATGTCTTCCCAATAGAATGAAAGTATGGAATAGATTGTAATAACTGCGTTGTATTGGTATGTTATACTGGTCATTAATAAGGTGAATATTTGAAATATGATTTGGCATTAACTTTTTGGAATAGATCACATTTTATAGTTTATTAATACAAACACAACTTTTTACAACATTTTGAGTGTCTCCAAATACTTGCGAACAAGTATTTGGACACACTCAAAGCGTTGTAAATAAATTATCTGGTAAAATTATAAGCTTAAATAATAAAAATGAAAATGGTATTTTCTGGCGTTTCTCATGTGTGTGATTGTAATCCAGGATTCGGACTTCACATATTAATACAAAAGTTTCTGCTTAGTAAAAAGCTTCTTTACATCTCACCAATAGATGTCTCTAGTGAATTTTGAAGTTTCTAAATTGGTTCATATATAGAACATCCAAGAATTTGAGAAGTGTGGTTGTCAATAATGGGTAGAATTGGCGAATGTTAAATGTGTGTATAAAGTGATCAATTAAACCAGCCTATGTCGGTCGTCAGCCCCGTAAATGCCCAGACTTCCATATTCTTCTTCATCTTTGATGAGATGTTAAAAAATAATATAAACACAACCAGTTTCGAGAACTGTAGATCTCATATGCAGGTATGTTTTTGGCAATTTTTGTATGAATTAAAATATGATTCAAGCCACAATATAATTATTACCTAAGCAAGTATTTTTTAATCTGTGCTATATTTATAATTTTTAATGTCTCATTTTCAACCCTTAAAATGTCTGTGGTATCCTTAAAACGAAACTAACAACTAAAGTAGGTTTAAAGAATAAAATAATTTCAAAATGGGTAGTGACGAAATAAAACCATAGGAAAAATATTTTTTTTTAATTTAGTTTTAACTTAGTGGAAAAAACATGATTAATCAATTTTAAAAATAAAATACATTTGCCATATTTTATTTTAATTTAAAACAATGTTTTTTCATATGTAAGTGAGAACGTCGGTAGTTCTAGAAATTGGTAGTGTTTTTGTTTTTTTTTTAAACTTAAAAGTGGTCTTGTAAAAAGTGTTAATAATTATTTTAAATAGAGACCAAGTTCAACATATTGACAGGAATACAAAATCATTTTCACCTTATACATTTTATTTATGACCCCTGTATGTGGTGTTAATTGGTCGTAATTATACACCTGGTAAAATTCAATACACAAGTTTGTATTAAAAACAAACGCTAGAAAGCTGGGGACTTATTTCGTTGCGTGCTTCGGTAAAGTAAAATTTCCGTAAATTGAATATTCTGGAAAGAGCAAGCGATTTACTTATTTTTAACAAATATTTTTATTCAACAATGTAAAGTGAAAAATTATAAAATAAATAAAAACTAATAAAATTAATAATAGTAAGTTCGAGACGTACCCAAATCAAGAAATTCTGACCAATGGTAGACCATACAGGGTACACCATAAAAAGTTTCCGCCCGGGTAGATCGAAACGCTGCCCCATATAATTTTCTTACCCAGCTCTACTTCACGAACAATATTCGTAGATTCTGTTCGACTACTTCTATAACCGTAACAATTTCTCAAAGCCTTTGGGTAATTCAATTATATTTCTATCATAACTTTTACGTAAATGCTGTGTATATATTTCGGGTACAAAGTTATTTGGAGATTAGCTGGGACTCGAAACTTATATAGGCCATTTTGTCGTACAAAAATGTATTACTTTGGATTAAGGGAAAGATAAAGAAGATGGAGAAAAAATAGAAAAGTATTAAATTGTTTTCTTGAGTTTCGTTTATTGTTTATATCATTTTTTTCAATAATTTTACTGGTATTTAATTTATGCTTAAATAATATACTCTCTAAGTCATATAGCACACCTTCAAATCATAATTTTTAGTGCTTTTTGGGGCACTTTCTCTCGCAGAATAGGTTAATCAATGATATAATAAATGAACGCATACGTTATATTTTTTAAAAAAATTTGCTGTATGAACAAACTGCATGGCATTTATTTTCAAATGTTTCAGTGAATTGGCTTTCAGTGAATGCATCAAAATGCATTCAAAGAATAGAACAATAATATTAAATGATATTAGAAAAAAATAAGCGTCACAAATTATTACTTTTGTTTATTCGTTCAACTGTTTTGCCGTATACCTTATTTACTTTAACAAAATTCCGTAAAATATATATTTTTTAAAACGTGTACATGAAAATAATAAAAAAAATTATTTGATTTTCTCTGGTGGAGAGACAAAAATAGAATGAAAAGTGAAAATCTGAAGAATAACTAAGCAAAGAAATATTTTAATGAATGATACAAAAAAAGTTATTATGTTTCTACGAATTTTAAAGAGAAATGAAAGATATCATAATTGTGTTAAGTACTACTGAATAAAAAAAGAAAGGTGTGTTCAGATGAATTGTACACGCAGAACGAATGAGTGGGGAAATAACACTTAAATAAATTTACGAGGTGATTGTAGTTGGAAAAACGAGCAAAGAAGACCGAAGAAAACTTGCCATGATCAAGTATTTAAAACTTCGAAAAAAGTCGGAATAATCAACGGGCATGAATGGAGAAGAAGAGGCGAAGATTGTTTGGAAAGACGCAGTGGTGAGACTTTCTATTATATCAGCCTACCCCTGCGGAGAAGCGGTGTGATAGTTAATTAGTTAGTTGTTTTATTTTCATATTAATACAGTTCTATCAAGAATATCAGTACAAAGCTTTATAAAAAAACTTTTTTTTAATGAAATATTTGTGTTTTTATTATTTACACAATTATTTCAATTTCACACTATATATGTGAGCCTAAGCGGCTCATTATTAGAAATAGGTATCAAATTGTTGTACAGTGGGTTTGAACCGAGAAACTCTGAATTAAGACTCCGCGACACTAACCACGGGACCACAACCCTATACTACAATTTATTTTTTTGTAGTAAGTATGCAAGCCTTTATATTGAATTATAAATTTTGTTACTGAACCAATGGTTAATTTAAAGTAATATCAATTTTCAATAGGACTTAATAATAAGTTACAAATAGAACTAAATTATCTACTTGCTTCAATTTTTTGTATCAATTAACCAAATTTATGACAAATATCATAATAGCATAATGTTACCAGTAAAACAAGGTTTAAACTCTATTCCTAAAAATGATTCATAGCCTCCATTGTATAAATATAATCATAGTTCAGAAAATCGTGACGGCTGAACGTAACGGTATTTTTTTAACAACAATAATTTCATTGTCTTCTTTATTCTAGAAGTTTCTTATATGATATATGAGGATTGGAATGACGGTGATGTCATTCGGTGAAAAAATACGTTGCTAGAAAGCATCTAACAGTATAAACATGTACAGAGTATATCGATTGTATCCGAAAACGAATGCACATCTGGCAAGAAAATAATCTGCAAATTTGTGCACTAAAAAATAACAAAAATAATAAAATAATATATTTTTTTCTTCTTTTTGTTCTGTATTATACAATAGTATTTTGTTCTGTATTAAAGCTGCGTTCTCTTAGTCGACAATATATGCAAGGAATGTGAATTCTTACGCTTTAGATGCACATAATTAATTACATGACAAAAAATTATTCCAGCTCGGAATCGAAGCCATGAACTCTTACATACAAAAACCTACAACAGTAAAACATTGTCGAAATTTGCTTTTAATAAACATCCAATGTGAGATCTTTGATGCTAAATAAAAGCCTCAATTTTATTTGAGCAGAAAAAAAACAAATTATCAATTATTTTACGGATATCACAAAATGGATGAGAAAATCTTTTGAGATGGGAATACAGGAGTCTATCTTTGGCTTTTTTTAAGTAGACCCTTTATACGCGGTATAATATGTACTTAAAACACCATTCCTCCCATGATTGACAGCCACATGACTTGTTGTCAACCATGTGTAAAGTGATCATATAAACTAGCCAATAAAGGGCGCTGTAGATGCCCAGACTTCCATATTTCCATCTTAATAGACAATATAAGTATCACTTAAAATCTTGATATGAACAACTTTTTCGTGAAACAAATCCACCATTTGTGAACGAAAAATGTTTTATTTATATAAATCAAAATATGATTTATTATTCTATTCCTTCTTGTCAACTGTTTTGCCTACGGATGTCAACGTCAAAATGTCAAACAAATATAAAAAGGATTCAATATACAGCTCATGATAGGTTTTCTTTTTGTTTTCTAAAGCTTACTTTTCATCTAAATTCCAAACGTGTAGGTGTACAATAAGTTTAAGAAAAGCTTATTTTATATATATATATATATATATATATATATATATATATATATATATATATATATATATATATATATATATATATATATATATATATATATATATATATATATATATATATATATATATATATATATATATATATATATATATATATATATATATATATATATATATATATATATATATATATATATATATATATATATATATATATATATATATATATATATATATATATATATATATATATATATATATATATATATATATATATATATATATATATATATATATATATATATATATATATATATATATATATATATATATACAGAGTAAAACCTATGGGATCCATTTTATTTTTTATATCATACGGACACACACATAGCTTACTATGTTTAAAATTGACGGATAAAAACGCTTACAAAAACACGACGCCATTCGTTGAAGTGAACTTATTCGGTGTTTTCGTCCCACAGCACGAACCTCTGCAAAATATTGTTATCTTCCACCCACGCAAGACCATCAAATATTAATTTATCCAGTATACCATCAAACCAAAACCCAACCTTTCAATATTCTGCGAGTGTATGTGTGTAAAAGGAACTATTTGAAGTTAAACCTTACGTTTAAGATTAAAATCATCCAAATCTCTGAAATGTCATAAGAAAACCCACCTTAACTAACTCGGACAAATTAGTAGATTATAAGATGGAATAAAATACAGCGTTAAGATCGGAATACAGTAGCAGACGAGAGGACAAAGGAAGTCAGGCTGTTAGCCATGCGATACTTCGTTCATTAAAAAATATAAATAAAAAAAAATATTTTTTTAAATCTTTTATTTTTATCAATAATACGATCGGCAGTAGTTGTGTTGCAATATCTACCTATTATAAAATGTAGAAGTTGAAACATTCAACTAATTATTTTAATTTATTATGACACGTATTTCGATGTACACAATATCATTGTCAAATATAATAATGGTGTTGAGTTTATCGAAACACTTCTCGGTATGATATTTATCAAATTTATGTTCAATGTTTAACTCTTCTTATAAAAACTAACTAACTAACCATCACGCCGCTTCCCCGCAGGGGTAGGCAGAGAGAATAGAGCGCCACACCACTCTGTCCTTGCAAACATTCTTCGCCTCTTCCACGTTCATGCATCTCCTCATACATACCCGCCGATTGTTTCTTCTTATCGTTGAAACATATATCTGCTCTTTGCTGCGTTGGATAGATATGACATCAACAATTTTGACATCTCAATAAAGATTAAGAAAAATATGGAAGTCTGGGCATTTACAGGGCTTATGACCGCCATATATTTGGTTAAGTGAACATTTAACATACGTGTAACAATCATGAGTACACAACAGCCATCTATGTTAGAATAGGGAAAACTGGTATTAAATAAATAATCTTGCCATTTATATGCAAAGTCCGAATATTGGATTAAATTGACATACAAAAGCCCCGCGTGACAACATAATTTAATTTTTTATGTACCTTAAAATTTGACAAGTTATTTTATTCACAACATTTTGAGTTTGTCCAAATACTGTGTTGAGATGTCAAGAATGTTAAAAATAGCTCCTGAGCGGAGATAATCCAGATTTGTGCACAAGTATGTGGACACACTCAATGTATTGTACATATGACATTGTTCTTCGCCTAACCACACCCAAGTTTCAAATGATTAAATTAAATGTAAATAATAAAAATAATCCATTTAAAATTAAGTATTTATTTTAATTGATTTATTATTTTAATTTAATTTAATTAATTTCAAACTCATTTGCCGGTTGATTTCAGCGGACGAACTATACTAGTATACTTGACATCAGACCGGTCGCGGTCGTATAAGCTTGATTCATTTTGCATAGTCACCAAACCGGTTAGTCCAGCCCGAGACGGTGACGTAAGGAGTTTGAACAGCACAAACGCTTCCAGGCTAACACATAAGCCATGTTTACAACCACTGGGCATATTTAAGGTGCTTTCAACAACAAAACACAAACGACGGAAGTTCGCGAAATTCCCACTGTGCTGCACTATGGCATAATAAAGACCCTGCATTAAACTAATATTACAAAATATTTCATGTAAATTTTAGTAAATTATTTTCAATATTTAAAATATTAATACTTTAAACACTTCATTTCATCAGTCATGAGTATAATACTGCATTCTTGATAGACAGTGTTATCTTGATAGTAAAATATATTAATGAAGGGTGATCGGTACATGGTATCAGGTACAAGCTTCAGTGTAGGGTAATTTGAAATAAACACATGAGTGAAAAATCACTGTTATTTATTTTGACCCCCCCTGGTAATCGAACCTGAGACATTTAAATACGCTGACCACAAAAAAACAGAGGCGTATAAAACAGGTTCACATTTGGGTATTCATCAATAATTTTCAAAACATAACAAAACGTAAAAATGCTATGAGAAAGTAGGTATGTACACAGAGATAATGTTTACGATGCAAACGCATCAGGGAATAAGAATTCAATAATTCTGTCTAAATGAAAAATCAATATTAATTATATTGATTTGCGACAACGATCATTCACAACATTTTAAGTGTGTCCAAATGCTTGTTCATACTCTGGGTATTCATTTAAACTAAAGGGTTTCCGCTAAATAAAAACATTCTCAAATCAACCAATGAGACTGCCGCGAACTCAAACGTGCAATGACGTGAGATTCATACAATACATATAAATGTATGCGTTCCAAAAATTTGAGTAGTGTGGTTGTCAATCGTGGATAGAATGGTGAATACACGTGTATAAAGTGATCACTTAACCCACTATAAAAAGTCATAAGCCCTGTATATAAACAGACTTCCATATTCTTCTTCATCTTTTTTTAATGTCAACATGTAAAATGATAATTAGTTCATCAAATACAGTATTGATTGTATTAATTATTAAGTATAAAATTTTTACTGCGTGCACATATTTCTGCGTTTCAGAAACCTTTTGTTGCGGCAGTGTGCACATATATCGCTCACTCCTTTCAAGAACGTCATAAATCAAAAAACTCGATTTATCAGAATAACGTTTTAAAGTTTAAAAATATAATAAAATATATTAAAAATAAATATCAAGCCACTTATTAAATATCTTTTTAGGTAAAACCTGAAGGTTTGTTCTCCATTTGAAAAATATTTAGTATAATTCAAAAAATAATTAAACAATACCTTTTCTTCAAATGCAAAAACAACACTTTCTGCCCTGTAGCGGGTAAATATTAAGTTTAAAAGATGCTGCTTTTGCTGGGATATAGTACATTTTCTGGGCACTCCGAAAACATGCACAATTGAAAATTGACGATTTTTGATTTATGACGTTCTTGAAAGGAGTGAGCGATATGTGCATTTCGGTTACTTTCAACTTCATTTACAAAAAAAAACCACTTCTGATTGCTTGTCATGTTTGCTTTGCTGTGTAGCGGATAGGTGTCACTATAATACAAAAAACTATACATTATTTTCTGTTAACATTCTTCGGATGCAATGTAATATCTCACGCGTCCAATTATATTTCTTTATCAAACTTCACCGTTACAAATGTGTTAAAAAAGAAGGGAGTTCGGAAAATGTTTCTATGGACGTTTATAACGTCCACGTTTTGTGGTGTGGTTACTTGCAAAATTACAGGTGTAAAATTTCCAGTAAATTTCTAGCTGCTATACCCCACGTGATGGGTAGTAAATTACTTTTTATGACCGCTAAAGTTTGATGGTCGTTAAACACAATTTTACGTCCTAATATTTTTAAAATGACACGATTTTATACAGCAATAATTCATCCCCTATACACATTACACTATTTAAATGAAATAAACTGCCACTTGCGAATTTCGATATGTAACAAAAAAAGATGATTAAATAAAAAATTATACGCTTTGAACATTATTAATAATCCATGAATAATATTTATTATGCCAGGTGCTCGATTATAAAGCGATTACTCTTGGATTAAGGTTTTGGAAGCTAATTTCTGGATTTTCATTTCTGACGACTAAAGAATTTGGAAACCAGCTGTCTATCCACATTGTCAGAAGTAAAAGTTATCTTCACTGCGTAGTTAACATGAAAATTTCCCTTTGGAATTAATGCCCTGAAATGTAAAATATTCATTCTGTGTATTTTATATATCTAACTCCGTAGTGAAGTAGTAAACGTATTTGGCTACCGTGCTGGAGATCCCGGGTCCGATTTCCAGGGAGGTCAAAATAAATATAGTTAATTTTTAGTTCAGTATTTATTTACGTATGGCAGTGAACTAACCAAAAACAGACCTGTTCAAGATTTGTTTTTTATACAGTTGTTTGAAATTGGTAGCAGATAGAATGATTATATATAATCATTTTATCTGCTATATAGATTAGATATATCTAGTCGTTAAAAATGACCAAAAATATATTAAGTTAAAAAAGTAAGAACAGTACAAAGTATTCTTCAAACAGTTTATTTTATTATTCCGGAGTTCGCGATGACCGCATGAATTTGGAATCAAACAAGAAAACACAAAAATGTGATATGTTTTTTCAATGAAACATTCCAACTTACTTAGAGCAAAAGGTTCCCTTTAATTTACTGCCACCATATGAGAGTTTTATGGTGCATTGCAAATTATTGCGAGGATATTAAACAACATTGTAAGGCGACCGTAGTTCATGTCTCGGCCCGCGCGGGTCCGGTATACGAGTAGGTACACAGTGCATACTGCATGCATTTCCTTTACAACTGCTCTGCCCACATTGGGTGATATGGTTTCCGTAACACGATTGGAATATATTGTTGCAAATGTAATCATGACACAAAGGATCTAACAATAAGTGCTTGTATGAACAGTGCATTACTTTGGATAACAATAATTACATAAGACGCGAGTGAAACATATTCAAAATCAAAGTTTTGTACTGACACATTCTTGGTGGAACTGCATTTTATAGAATAAAACTATGTAGTTTTATCCACGTGAATTTTATTTGACTAGAAACCGGGTTTCGTCGTAACCGACATCATCAGACTGGTGTGCTAGACAATTTTTTTAGAGAAATTCATTTTGTCAGAAAAAATTATAAAATTATATCATGGTTTTTAACCTCTGCCTTGTTGTGTATATAACATTCATAGAATTTTTTCTAGCCTCACACCATTCTGATGATGTCGGTTACGACAAAACCCGGTTGCTGGTCAAATAAAATTAATGTGGAGAAAACTACATAAGTACTTGTTATTTTATTCTATATTCAAAATCTACCTTTATTTTGATACAAAATATTGCACATTTTTTTAAAGCATCATTAAAATCGGAAGTTAATGTATCAACCTGTATATGAAAAAAAATAAACATTTTTTTCTAGTCCTAACCCAATAAAGCATAGGGCACTGCATCACATATAAGCAGTTATATCTTGAACGTCAAATACATGAAGGAGAGGTAATCAGACCTCCTCATTAAGTGTTATATTGTTCAGGGTAACATTTAATAAATACTTAAATACAAAACCGCTTATATTTATTTTTAACCACCTGAGAATCGAACTCTTGACTCTCTCAATGTATTTAGCATCATTCTCAAACACTGTAATGATGCGGAATGCATCATTACAGTGTTACATTTGGGTTTTAGAAAAAGTGATATTTACCAAGTGAAACATTAATTGAAAATGGATTGATATTATCATAAAATAACTATCGAATCAATTAATGATATTATTTAAATTTTATTTGATTCTAAAAAAAATCCATTAAAAAACAAAATTTTCAACAAAAATTAAATAACCGTTTTGCAAACAGTTTGAGTGTAATTTCATGTATTTCATTTTATATAAGCCATGCTTTGTTCATAATTAAAATGTGCAATAAATTCTCTACATAGACATTTATGTTTTATATACTCATACTACTACAAAAACGAGACAAAGGAATAGTGGAGAATGCATTTGCAGCCTTGAATCACCAAGAACGAGAAACAGAAAGAAACGGGTTTAACGCATGTATCCATGTTATACTATTTCAAGATATTGAATTGAATGTACTTGCAACCATTTAAGTATGCAAAAAATGTCTTTGTGGTTATAAACTTGGTTAAGACTATATCTTACATTTTACTTTTAAGTCTAGATAAAAAAATTAAACGATTCTTATATAAATTATATATATATATATATATATATATATATATATATATATATATATATATATATATATATATATATATATGTAATAAAATAACTAGGTACCTACCTACCTATACATTTTATTAAGTACTTACAAAAAGTACCTACATAAAACAGTTCTACCACCAGATGCCGCATGCGTCGCTCAGAATAAAACAAAAGACTTCCGATAATATTATTAACTGTCAGAATCAGATAGATAGATAGATAGATAGATATAAAAATTATTATAAAGATAAATTAAGAATAAACTTTAATTACAAAGCAACACATTGTTTATTTTATTATTATACACCCACTTTACATATTATTTACACTTAATTTTCAAAAGGAAAATATTACCACGTTATAAAACGACAATTTTGTTAATTGGAAATGGATTATGAAACATTAGATGTATTAAAACAATTACTACAATATGTTCGGAGTGAGAGAGAAAAATTGGAAGATGATCAAAGAAAACGATTAGAAGATAATCAAAGAAGACGTGGAAATTTAAGAACTAGTGATAAAATTAAAAATAAAAATCATGTGAAAAAAAATTCTACAAAATATAAAATAAAATATACTCCAGAAAAGAAGAATTTCGAAGCAGATTGTGTGAGCAGGAATCCAGTATTAGAATCGAAGGAAAATGCAAATGAACAATTAAAAGTTGTAAATTTGGTTAAATTAGAAGATATTTTAAAAGATCAGAATAAAAATGAAGACATACAAATAACACAGAAACAGTGCTTGAAAAATGAAAATAAAAATAAAGTAGAAAAAACTTCTACGAAAGATAAAATAAAATATACTCCAGGAAAGAAGAATTTAGAAGTAGATTGTCTAAGCAGGAATCCAGTATTAAAATCGAATGAAAATGCAGATGAACAATTCAAAGTTGTTAATTTGGTTAAATTAGAAGATATTTTAAAAGATCAGAATAAAAATGAAGACATGCAAATAACACAGAAACAGTGCTTGAAGAATGAAAATAAAAATAAAGTAGAAAAAAACACTACAAAATATAAAACAAAATATACTCCAGGAAAGAAGAATTTAGAAGTAGATTGTCTAAGCAGGAATCCAGTTTTAGAATCGAATGAAAATGCAGATGAACAATTAAAAGTTGTACATTTGGTTATATTAGAAGATACGTTAAGAGATCTGAATAAAAATGAAGGAATTCAAAAGAAAAAAACAAATGGATTGAAAAAAACTGTGTCTACTTTAAAAGGGTCAAGAAAAAAAAAATACAAAAAAAAGAAAGAAAGAAAAAAGAACGGAAAAAAAGAAAGAAAGAAAAAAAAACAAGAAAGAAAAAAAAAAAGAAAAAAAAGAAGGAAAAAAAAGAAAGAAAGAAAAAAAAAAAAAACTTTATCATATCACTAAACTTATACCAGTCCCTTCACTACAAGAAGATGATCCGGAGGACGAGTGAAAATTTTACTATGAATTTTCATCCCCAAGGGGGGAGATGTAATAAAATAACTAGGTACCTACCTACCTATACATTTTATTAAGTACTTACAAAAAGTACCTACATAAAACAGTTCTACCACCAGATGCCGCATGCGTCGCTCAGAATAAAACAAAAGACTTCCGATAATATTATTAACTGTCAGAATCAGATAGATAGATAGATAGATAGATATAAAAATTATTATAAAGATAAATTAAGAATAAACTTTAATTACAAAGCAACACATTGTTTATTTTATTATTATACACCCACTTTACATATTATTTACACTTAATTTTCAAAAGGAAAATATTACCACGTTATATATATATATGTATATATATATATATAAAAATATATAAATATATATATATATATATATATATATATATATATATATATATATATATATATATATATATATATATATATATGTATATATATATAAAAATATATAAATATATATATATATATATATATATATATATATATATATATATATATATATATATATATATATATATATATATATATATATATATATATGTATATATATATAAAAATATTTTATATTATATCGCATACTGGATTATTCACCCTACCCTGAGATGCCGAGACTTCCATCTTCACTCATAAAAAAAGGAAGAATCTTCTTCTTCTTTTTCTTCTCGGAAGTTCGAAGTCGAGATTTTGAAAGGCAAGAATGATACATGTTTCATTTCAAGTGGATTTTGATTTAATATACTAATTTTTTTATATAAATTTTCACATATTTTACTCAATTACCAGCGGCGTGCACAGAGCTAAGATGCGTATTAAAGGATCTACATTACGAATCAATCGAACAAACATCAATTTGGTGATGGGATAGAATTTTTATCTCATATCAAAAAAGTCAACAAGAGACTTTGCTATCATAAAACCATACATTTTTTTATTAAAAATCAATCAATTGAAAAAAAAAACAAAAAAATCTGGTGGTAGCAAAAGCCAACGTAATCGGAGGTCTTGAATGACTATATGCATGGAAGTGGAGGAAGCTAGAAGTGTATGTCAAGACAGAAGAGTCAGGCGTTCCATCCTCTCTGCCTACCCTTTCAGATAACGGCGTTATGGTAGTAGTAATAGTAAAACTAAGCTTAATTTAAGGTGCACAGTTTAAACGAGCGATATTCATGCAGATTTTTCGCAAAGCACCAAAGGCATTTTATTAAACCACATCCTCAAGTGAAGAAATTCAACAGTCTGATGTAATATTCCACATTGTCCGCTTAAGTGAGCTAAATAAAAACTTCAGTAAAGAATTCGTGATGCAGGCATACCGGACGGATGAGATAAAAAATAAGATGAAAGTTTTCCTTATCCCGACTCTTGGAAGGAGATAAGTCTCCGAGGAGAAGGGAGTCTAGTGGCAAGAATCCTTCAGCCTGGTCACGCGAAAGGAATGCAACCTCCAGTGTGCGAAAAGGTTCAGCGTTTTGGGTCAAACCGCAAAACACCACCCACGTCCGAACACAAATGCTTCGCAAAAAGCGAAATTTATTCATTACATTAAAATGCAAATTGTGTATTAGGCCGCCGACTTAATTTAAAGATTTGCTGCGCTAACCCCTTTAGATTTAAATATAATACATCTAAGTTTCTTTCAAATTGCTACCGGAAAATTGACAAAAATGTTATAAAATTACAATATACATTGTAACACAATTATAACGCCAAACAAATTCGAAGCAAACCAAAAAATATAAATTGCGGCATTTTTATATGAAAGAAGATTGAAGTCTGACTATCCCAGGGCTTACGGCCTGGCAATAATGGGCAGCATGGTGAACGTTACACAAGTGTATAAAGTGATCATTTAAGCCAGCCAAAGCTAGGTCGTAAGCCCTGGGATGCTTAGACTTATACACCTTTAAAAAACTATTTTGATACATATTTATATGATGTTAAAATACACAATACAAAAATTAAAAAAAAAATCCTTTAAATTATTTTTTTCTAGAAGCAAAGATAAAATAAAATAATAAAAAAAGGAACATAGGCATGTATGGCAATATTTGTTATTAAAAAAAATATATATACATTTATATATATATATATATATATATATATATATATATATATATATATATATATATATATATATATATATATATATATAATTATAATTTTGAATCATTTATATCGCGCCATTTTCGTAAAATACAACCTCAAGGGCGCTTGATTTAAATATAAAAATTAAACAATTGTGTAAGACCACTATTCGAGTTTATTAACGCAAACACGAGTAGATTCGAGAACAACAGAAGTTTTTATTAACAGGTAAAAGTAAATTTGGTTTATTGTACTTTCACATTGTGAGAATATCTGTAGTTCCCGATACTAGTCGTGTTAACATTAACTATCTCAAATAAGACGTTTAAAGCAGTGTTTTTTTAATTATTATTAAATCATCATGTTATTTCACAAAGTTAATGCCAAATCAATAAATAAAATCATAGCCATTGTAAAATTTTAAGGGATTGTGTATTGAAGGATTTTTTCGGTATGAAAACGAGAATGTGGTATACACGAATTAGCACTTTACATTATCGCTGTTGTTTTACAAATCTAAAATGGATAATAATAATGGAATTGGAACATGAAGTTTCGAGAGATGGTTCCGGAATATGTTGAGACGTAGTCAGGAGGGGAGTGTTCAACTTTTCGGAAAAGATTTACGGCGATTCCTGCAGTGTCGGTTCCCTCATCTCCGTTCCCGGTTAATTGTGACAAATTCCCAGAATCGAGAGCGAACCCGTGACAGTGGCCGTTGGATCGAGTGAATTACTGCCCAACTTTGCGGGGGACCCCCACACCCGGGTGGAGAAACAAAGAAGAGGCCTCTCAATTGTTTAGTGTTGTCGACTTATCCGGGGCGGATTGCGCCCTTTGAGCTGTAAAAATGTTTGGATATCGCTTTCACTCCTGCGTTCCCGGCATTCGCAAGTTTAATTTCGTCCGAAATGAGCTTTTTTCGCTGTGGCACTAGAAAACTTTGCAGCGAGATTGTCCAATATTTTATCCCCTAAATCACGAGATTAGCAACGTCCGACGGCAGCACATGGTATCCATTTTTAACATTTCAAGAAAGATGTAGAATAATATGGAAGTCAACACATTGTAAACCAAAAATTGAGATAAAATAATGAGTTCACACATTCGTGGAAGCCTACGAATAACAAATATCAATAGTTAGGTAAAAAAAACGGAAATTGAGATGGTATGATCACGTAGGACGTAGAGAACCTGATCATATTGTATACCAGGCGATCGCCATGGATCTTCTTCGAAAGATACCTAGAGGAAGACCAAAACATTCGTGAATCCTCCAGAAACATAATATGATTCGAATGCATGGCCTAGGTGATGTTGTCTATGATAGAAGGACCTCCACCTAAGGATGAGGAGCGCTGACCCCAATAGTCTACAAAGACGATAAGTTGGGATGGAGTCAGGAATAAGACGAAGAAGAAGAATATGAACGTCTGGATGTTTACAAGGCTTACGAACTATCATTAGCTGATAGGATATAGTAATAGGCTGAGAGAAAAATCAGGTTTTCAGGCGTTTCCCATTCCCTCATTATCAATTGGTTCCACACGTTCAAACCACTTCAAAGACCCCGTCTAAATCATTTCATTTTGTACATAAAAAGCATTGTCAACATTGTGGTATGGAAATAAAGCACTCTTCTTATCATTCATCGTTAACTTTGTGTAATATCTAATGTAATATAATATCTAATGTAATATAATATCTAATGTAATATCTAATGTAATATCTTTGTGTAATATAATAATACTACTTCATGACTACTGGTTTCATAATAATCGTGAAATCATCAGGGCAACTGTTTGTAGAATGAACTGAAATTGCCACGGTCTTGTATTTGTATAAAACAAATATATTTTTATTACTTCAATGATCCCTAACTCAACCTTACTTTCTAATATCTTCATTTTGGACTCTGTTAAACATCGATTTTCCAAACGTTATTTTAAAATAAACTTACAAATTTTGATTCAACTGGTAATATAAGAAAAAGAAATATGAATTTCCATGAGGGAGTAGGAAGAAAAATAAAACAATTCCTCAAACATATATTTTATATCAATAAATTTGATAATTTTAACCCTGAAGTTGAGAGTAAAATATTTAAGGTAGACACTAGACGATTGAATCAAACTTGATTATCTCATAAAATAATCATTTGTTCATTTAACATTTGCATACAAAATGTTTTCCCGGAAGCAGGTATGAAAGCGTCATGAAATGAAATTCATATTAACTTTAAAGTGAATTATGGAAACTAATTAAAGCTTTTGCAAACGTCAAACATTCATCACATTATATCGTGTTTCGCCTTTAATGACTTCTCTTTCATTGGCAAGGAATGTTTTCAGTACACTATTGGCATTCACCCAAAAGGGGAAAATACAAAATACTCCTAGAATATGGGACACATGTATGAAAACGACATCGAATAACGATACTTCAACATTAGTTAGCTATAAAATACGTTGTGTTTATATTAATCAAATAGAAAATATAATTAATTAATATTTTAACACAGTAAAAAGTGTTTAAAAAATAAATCAAACTAATATTTCGTTTTTTAGCACTTTCATTTTTGGTAATATTTTTTTGACAAGCACCTTGTTTTCTTCAGGGATAGATACGTAGTAAATTAAGAACGGATAAATATTCATCGTTAATCGAGTAGGCTGGATAAAGGAGTGGTTAATTTATTAAGGTTTGAAGTGAGAAGGATTGGAAGCATCGAGTTTTTATAATATTTTTTTCTAGGAATAGAGAGAATATTTAGGGCTTTTATTAAAATTAACTTGATTATTTATGCTTAAAATTTGTTTTAATTCTTTCACGTATAAATTCCTGAAGAAAAAAAGGTGTTCGTTGAAACCGGTTGAGAAAAGGTACCAAAAATAGAAAAGGACTTTGAAAGGGACCCAGACATATTACTTTTATAAAAAGTAAAATTTGTTTTATGACGTCAGTGTACGTATTAATTGAACAGGCCAAATTCAACTGGCTTCCCAGAAGATCAAGAAAATGAGGCGTTGCGCAAAAAAAGAAGAAAAAATAAAGGAAGTAATAGTTTTGACATTACATCCATTTACAACATAAATAAAAACCGTTTTGGCACAACCGCTTAAATAACGAATTCAGGTAATCTCTTAAAATTGAGTAAGATTTATCGCATTCAGATAATGTAAGCGCTTTTTAATGTATTCATTTGCGTTTTTGAAATGTTGAATATTTTATTTTGCGAAAGCAACCTCTTCAAAAGGTTAAAAAAATCCTCGCAAAAATAATTCCATTAGAGTAATGAAATCAAACGAATATTTCGGTATAAAAATTACCGTTTTTTCGTAAGCATTTGAAGCTTCGTTAAACTGAATATTTTTCTTTTCTGAGAAATGTATTGTATTTCACATTCAGTTGGTCTCGCAAAAAAAGTAATTTCTTTCCAGTTTCATAAAAAAATATAATTTCAGGAACTTTGTTGCTCAGACTTTGAACTTTTCTACTCATAATCTTTCAAAAAGCTATTAGTCGCTTGTGACATTTCAAAGTTATAAAGTTCAATCCCAGTGGACAATTAAAAACAAGTAAGGAAAAGTTGGATGAAAGTTTCACGGAAAATTAGGCGATTAAAAAAAAATATCTCGACTACCAAACGTACAAAAAAAAATTCGATACCTTTATTAATATACTAAAAACATTTCAAAATTCACACGAATTGAACAATACCTAAACAAAAAGGAATAATACGAGAAAAACTCTTGATATCCAGAATCTATTTATGAAAACTGCTTCTAGCGACCCTTACCCTTATATATGCAACGTTAACTTGGTCGTTTATAATATAAAGATCAGGTCAGTCCTGCGGTTAGGTTCCAGTTCAGGGTAATGTTAAGTAAGTATTATAATAAAAAAACATATATTTTGACCCCCCTGGGAATAAAACCCGGAACTTACAGCATGGAAGCCAAATGTGCAAACCACTATACGTTATTAAAAATTAAACATTTGTATTAGACCACTAATATTGTTTTATTACACACGAGTTTCAAAAACCACAGATGTTTTCAAAGAGAGATGATCACAAAAATAAACTCAACTTAAACTAGTGTAAACATGTATTTCATTTTTAATAATCAACATGTCATTCAACAAAGTGCTCATGCCAAATCAATAAATAATACTATAGAGTGGTTAGCACAATTGGGAATAAAAGAAAACAAAATTTTCAATGTATCAAAAAAACAGCGTATTGACGCGTGTCAACTTTGGAAAGTCATCAAAACACCGCGCAAAGAATAATGCGGAAACGTTTATTTCCCTATCCGCAATAACTCCAAAAATTACAAAGTACAAATAAATACTCAAGGCTAATCAAAAAAGTTTCCGAAATAAAACATTAAAGAAAATGACGTGAACTGGAAACAATGAACCTCAAAACATTTCAAGTCTCTCGAGACGTTCAAAATCATAATTCCGAAATATGTATTCCCAAACTCGACCCTCAGCCAAGTTTATTCTCCTTCCCTTCAAATAGTTCATAGGCCAAACCGCATACTCATACAAGTAATCTTAGTAAGTAGTCAGCACCGGCGTCATCCATTACCACTGACCAAGAAAGGTCCTGAATGGATTCGGGGGTTCCTCAAGGCTCTGTTTTGGGTCCCCAAAGGACTTAGAGATAGATGGCTACCGGGGACTTAATCATTTTAAGGTCAGTATCTAGAAATGCCCTAATTTAGGCCAAAATTTTAATGAAGGTCCACTGAAGTGATTTATTTTGGCCGTTTTGAATACGAAATGAAGCTGTGTATGAGAAATGTGAAATATGTAATGGATAAAAAAACGAATAACGTGGGATAAGTAAGTAGGCACTTTACTGGGAATACTTTTAAATGTTTATCTACAGAAATCGATTACAACCAATGATAAATAGAGCTCTCACTCTTCTTAACTTGTAATAAATAAAACGAAAATATTTCTTTTGAATCAAGCAGTGGTCCGATGGTTGGTTAGTGTCGAGAACATTGAGTCAAAGACTCTTGGTTCGATATTTGATTCCTCTTTTCAACCACAAGCCGCTAAGGTCTACCTGAAAAAAGTATCGAATTGATATATTGCTGTATATCGTAAGTATATATCTTCCATTGTGTAATGGTCACCGCGTTTGGCTACTGTGCCGGAGGCCTCGGGTTCGATTTCCAGAGGAGTTAAAATAATTACTAGTGATTTCTAAGTTAAACGTTTATTTTATTCTACCCAAGACTGGCACTTGAAGCACGGGATCGATCACTTTACTTTTGTGTGAGTAATGATCAAGATAAGCATAAGTCAGTATAATGCAGCGCCTTAAGCATCATTGGATGCGTATAAGGGTAAAAAAATATGTACACATATAATTAATTTAAGAGATATATCATTCAAAATAATTATGTACGCACGAAACACAAAGAGACCTATCGATCTAGGGAAATATGTTTCCTTTTCAACTTAAACATAAGGTAAATAAAATTAAAAGTTTGGTAATTGAGAAATCAAAATACGATTCAGGGTTGCGTGCATCTTATCAGCGATTACAATCGACGATTCACAAAACACCCCCCTCTCATAAACTAGCGGGGGATGATAGAAACTTAATTATCCAAATTGATAACGGCTTAATTACGTGATATAATCGTGGAAATAATCAGGGTTACCGTGTATCAACCAACACCTAGTTGAGAGTTTCGAGAACTAGAGGGTAACTAAGTTTCAACCCAATAATACCTTATTGCCCGAACACCGCAAACAAACAAAAAAAATATATTTACAATACTAAATCATCAGTTTAACTTTATCATAGACTATTGTTTTGATTTAAGCTGTTTCTCATTATTAAAATACCTTAATTAATATTTGCTGTGTATTTGTATTAATTTATTGAGAATATCAGTTTTATCATTAATCTGCCGACTCATATCCGAGTACATCATAAGAAATAGATTATCATTTTAATACGCTTCTTCGTCTATGCTGAAATATCTGAGTTATAATTAATTATTGATAAAGATAAATAAATCATAAGTGGAGCATAACGGAGAATTTGTGAAGCAATTTTTTGACAATTTCAATATATTACAAATAAAATGAATAATTATAATATAAAAATAATGAAATATTTTCACATGCCCAAACCATCTCAACACACCTTTCAAATTTTCACTGATAATGCTTATCTTATGTCTTGCATTATTTCCTTACATCACCATTCGAAAATTTATCATACATCGTTGTGTCGCCATTTGAAATAAATAAAATAGTAATAAAATAACAACTATGCGTATAGATTTTTCAACATAAATTTTATTTGACCAGCGATCGGATTTCATCGTAACCGACATCATAAGACCAGTGATCAAACAAGAAATATCATTTCGAAACTTTAATCTAATAAATAACATCGCTTTTATTAAACTAGGCGAGCTAAAACGCATTCGTGTATTTAATGAATGGAATCAAATTAAATAAACCCTAATCGATTCAAGTAAAATCTGAGTAATCCAGTATTTACAGAAGACCGTCAGGGAGGCGTTAGTATGTCAATTAACAGGTATGTTCACCCCTGCAACGTCATAATTAAAATGCCACGGCCCGGGGCACCCTTAATGACATCGGTAGGCCACCCTTTGGACGGTTCGGCTCGCCAATTTGGCGGGAATGGTGGTGACGTTAATTTGGACCGCAAAGGATTAAAGAAACCTGAGATTAAGGAATAAACATTAAATTTGAGATGAATGTTTACAGCTCTAAGTTCCTGGAATTACCTTCATTATGCATGAAGGATTTAAACGCAGTTATTTATGCACATTAAATATCTTTCACTACCTTCTACACTCCTGGTAGCGTACGCATTTATGTTTATTAAAAAAACAAAGGAATGGAAATGAAAAATGAAAATGCAAACTAATTATTAAGTTGTAGAAAAAACAATATAGTCGAATTATTAGCTGCATAAAAAAAATCGTGTTTTCAAGCGTTTCCGTAAAAAATAAATCATCCGGTAAGGATTTTGCATACATCCAAATAAAAGAGTCTCAATAAAACCAAAAAAGGACAAAACAAAATATTTACCAATCCAACCATAGATGGCTCTAGTGAACTAACATGTACAGTGTTATGAGATAAATGATTTATGTAGTAGTTCCAATAATGACATATGAAGTAGTTCATGTTGAGAAGTGTGGTTGTTAATCATGGGTGTAATGGTGAATTTAGCACGTGTGTAAAGTGATCACTTAACCAACCTAATACCTCTATTTTTAATTGTCATTACACAATTTTTAAACTAATTTCGAGATTTGTAATATTAATGTGTTTTAATTTTTAATGGCTTAAGCTTAAAATTCATACAAATTCAGGAACGTTCAAAAGTGCAAAAATAGTTAGTTAAAAATATATATTTTGCAATGAAAAGAATTTTTAAATCTTACGTTTTTAAAGAATGCGTCTCTCTAAATATTGAGGGTCAAATACGTAATCGGATTCGAAATACATAAATAAATAATTTCATTTTATTTGAATAAACCAGGCATTGGGCCATAAGAACCTTATTGTAGATAAGGATTACCTAATATGGAAATTAGTATTACTTAGGATTACCATGGAAATTGTTTAATATAAAATAAGAGATGTTTGTAGGGAATTCCATTAGTTTCGGGCTTAGAAAGCACGTCTCGGCTAACAAATCACTTTTTTAAAATTCAATTTCGCAAAAAACTCTCGAGGGCGGTTGAATCAGAAGTTAGGAGATGTAATAATTAGAAAAAATGATCATTAACGATTAATATTACGGTAGTTTTATAAAAGAAAGTACGTACGCCCGTAAAATGGAAGTTCATTGTTAATGGCCCGCAACATGCAAATTGATTATTATGGTTGAAAAGAATGAAAAAAAGAAATACAATCAAAGTGTTGGAGAAAAAAGAGGAAATACTGTTTTCCAGTCTACAACAGCTTAATTGGAATACTAGTAATTTACCTACGCGATTGCTTAGTAGCAAGAATTTGCTTCTGAGCGATAATCCTACAACTGTACTAATTGCTAAATCGAATAATTTTAATGAAGAAAAAAATATGTTAAATTTCGACATTTCAACATAGATGAAGAATAATATGAAAGTCTGGGTATTTACAGGGCTTACGATTCGTCTAAGGGTGGTTTAAGTGATCACTTTATACACGTGTTACATTTACCATTCCCATGATTGACAACACACAACTCAAATTTTTAGAACTCATGTATATCGCATAACTCACACGTCTTTTAACTTTTTAGCCGCAATGGCAGCGCCATCTGCTGAACGTCACAATAACACACGCAATACTAAATATTTCCCACAGCACACAGCACGCTTTTAGAGAGCTGGTGTCGCATTTTCAATGTTTTCAATATTTTCATTGCTTTCATTAAAATTGTACATATTAAAACATATTTGCTTTGCATTGTCTTTCTTTTGCATTTAACTAGAATGAATGGCAAGAATTTGTAGCCTAATACAACTAATTAATAATAAAATAAATGTGCCTAATAGAACAACAATATTAATTACTAAACATGTGAGTACATTTTGTTGCAGCATTAAATCTCCCGTTTACATTTTTCCACATTTTTGATGTTGCTGATGAATTTAATGAAGCGTAAAATTGATGAGAATATATAAATAACAAATTAATATAATTAATTGACATAAAGAACTCTTTTAATAATAAAAATAACAATAACATTATTTCTAAGCAAATTATTCAGTACAGAAGAAGTTAATCTCATATTTTTTGCGGAAGATTGCGGAATTATATATAAAAATACACTTTTTTGGTTTGTTTTGCCCAATTTGGCTCGATGATAAACATTTCCCTTAAGGGGATAGGAAGTATCCAAAAAAGGCAAAAGAGATTATCGTTTGGGGATTTGTCAAGTAATGAAATAAGTCTGAATATTTCCGAAAGAAAATATCAACTTTGGTGAAAACTTTTTATTTAATATTTTCGGAATTCTTTGACTCTTTCACCAGCTTATATAATAAAATTATAAGGGATTTTTTATAGTTTATACGGGACACTTTAAAAACTTTTTGAGACACCATAAAATAAAAAAGTATCTGCAATTAAACCTACTTATGACAAAATAAAATAAGATAAATTACTAGGGGATTACCACTATTGCCTAAAATCTATTATGATTAAGGAATAAAATAAAAACAAAACAAAACCTTTATCCGCACCCAATGGTGCATAGGGCACTGCGTCATATTAACGCAGTGTTATCTTGATGGTTTACACATGAAGGAAAGGTGATCAGCCCTCCGCTTCAGGTACCAGTCCAGGGAAGTATTAAATAAATATTACAGTGAAAAAATCACTTATATTTATTTTACCCCCCTTGGGAATCGAACCCGGGACCTCCAGAACGGTAGCCGAGCGTGCTGACCATTACACTACGGAGGCGGACAGGAAGGAAGGAATAAAAGAAATAATAATTTGTCGGAGTTGGCTAACCATTCGAAATCATACAAATAACAACTGCAAAGTAAAAAGCCTAAAAAAATATTAATACAAAAAGTTTTTGGCTTCGAAATTCAAATTCGTGAAAATATTAATAATAATTTACCAATAAATAATAATACGACAATAACTTAAGCCTTTTCCTGATTGTCCGTGATGTGGAATGCATCGAAACACGTGTCACAATAGATTTTTAGAAAAAGTGGTAATAACTAAGTAAAACTTAAATTCAAAATAGATAGATTTTACCACAAAGTAATTTACCGAATCAATTCATAGAAATGTTATATAATTTTACATGAAAACACTAACGTTTTATTTTTCATGAACCTATTAAACGACACAAGAGCGAGTATCATTAAAATCTGTAATTGGTGCCATATTTGTAAATCAATAAATTTTCTATGTTCTCCTTCAGTTAGCAATTATTATGTACACAAGACAACTCGCACTGCAAGGATTCCCACGATATGTCGAAGTCAGAACGACAGTGTGTACCATGTCGTGGGAAATTACGTGGAAAAATAGGAAAATAAAATATTTTATTACGTTGTTATGTTCATATTGCGCAAAAAGGCAAACAAATTAATTTTAATTCGCCCAAAATAAATCCTGCTAAATGCCCACCTCCGTGGTGTAATGGTTAGCGTGTTTAGCTACCGTGCAGGAGGGCCCGGGTTCTATTCCCGGAAGGGAGTGAAAATAATAATAATTGATTTTACACTTTTTGGAATGGTCCCTGATGCGCGCATGAGTGATCACCATGCCTTCATGTAAGCAACGATCAAGATAACACTGCGTCGAAACGATGCAGTGCCCTGTGCGCCATTGGGTGCGGATAAATGTTAGAAGAAGAAAATAAATTCTAGACTTTTGGGATAGTAGAAAAATTTTGAACATGAAAATCAAAATTACCTGAAACAAATCCGAAGATAAAGAATGATTTTTTTTATTATTATTTATTTAAAAATATATATATTTTCAATTAATTACATATTGAGAAGCGAAAAAAATTGCTGCAGAAGACGATTTCGTTTCTTTTCATAAATATTCTCCCCGATTGAAAAGAACCTATTTTTATAACAAGTTTGCAAAATGCCTGACTGTATAGTCGGTAGTCATCATTATCTTTATTGTGTATTTTTTTATTAAGAAACATACCCAGAAACGAATAAAAGTAGTAAAATTATCATCTTTATCACAAACTTCGACCCTTTCCATCCGTGTATAATATGATATATTTATAAAATATGCCATCTGGAATATTAATGTCCGGTCAGGTTATATTTGCTGTTTGCGCGTCATACCTCAACAGGGGTGGAATCGATAAAAATCAAATAAAAAAACACCGTATTGATATAGCAACTCGAAAGAATAAATATAAAATATTTTGCTAAAAAATTGAGGTACCAAAATAAAGTAAAATTATAATTAATTTTAAATTTCAGACGTTGTAAGAATTTTTTGAAAAAATTAGTGTCGACATGAAAAGATGAAATAATTTTTAATAACAGAAACAGATTTAAAAAATAGAATTGAGAATTAAAAATGGTAATGGTAAAAAATGATAATTTAAGCATACAATAAATAATGATAGGTTGACAAACTCACTAAATTGTAAAAATAATAATTTTATAAATAAAGTAGTTTTAAACAGAAAAAACAAAGCAAATCAATTCATTCGCAAGCCTTCCGAAACAAACCAATGATTATACTTTATCCTTAAAACTTGAGATACAAAAGGATTCCTTTCGGATTCATTGCCGATCCGGCCCTGAGTAGCGCTTTTCCACAAAGGCGAGAAAATAAATACAAACTAAGAAAATATGTCAAACGTGCAGGGAATGGAAAAATCCACATTATATTCAGTACCCTGGACTGACCTAACGCGATTATTCTCGGCCGGTCACTTATTGTTTTCTTTCTTTATTTGGATGTCGAGGGTTTTTTGTTTCTTGGGTGGGGGAAATAAGACATAACCCTCTCCATTAGGATGGGGAAAGTCTAACTTAAGAAAAACGTGGCATGTCTCATTACTTATTCAGCAAAATATCTAATTTAAGGCGCCTTCCTAAGTGATTTCGTTTTTTTTTTAAAAACCTTTTTGTCCAAACTTTTTTCAGGCGAAACTTAAAGACGAATATTTATGTATTATGAATTTTATTTTATTTATTATAGTCGTGTATGTATTAAGTACGTTTAAATCCTCGTACAAAAAAAACACATTAAATTATATTTTTATTTTCAATACATTGTTAATATTTCTACATTTATATGGGACAGAATTTAAGACTTGTATTTATAAGAAATATTCGGAAAAAAATGCTCCATAGATTGATACAGTTCTAAGCTATATTATTTCACAAAAAATAACACTTTTTGCTTAGAATTCCCATATTAAATATCCCTATCACATAAAGATATATGTATGTATGTATGTTTTGTAGATTTCAGAAGTCAGAGTAAATTGGGGGAGAATTATAAAAGTCACGCACTGAATAAAATAGTCAATTAAACCAGGTGAAGTCAGGTAATTAATTCCTAGACTTGCATTTGCCTCCTCTAAAACTATCTTAATAATTTGTTGAGGTATATATTAATATTATAGCAATGAAGAAAAGAGATTTTCAATTTGTGCATGTATTTGTATGCGATACCTTTTTTGGTAACCATAACTCTATATCTAGCATATGGGTACAACGTTTGGTGAATGGAATTTAGAATATTACTCAAAAAAGCCTTTCAACCTGCTTTTATCATCCAATAGGTCAAAACATAACGAATTAACGTATAAAAAACAATTAATAATTAGATATTACAGGTGAAAATATATGAAATAGATCGAATTATCGGCCATTTAAGCGAAATTACTCACAAGTATCTTAATAAACAAATAATGTAGAATGTGCTTTCCGCAAGTAAATTTAAACTATTAATATGATAATTAAAAATAAATATCTCACTTTAAAAAAATCTCGTATTCACCATCTTCATGTGAATACAATTTATGTCCGTTTCAATTTCTCCGAAGCTCGTAACTTAAACCAAATTCGTTAAATTATATCTACCTACGCACCTATCTAATTGGATAGCAAATTTATTTTCCAATGGTTGGCAATTAAAGCTCGTGATTGATGCTGTCGAAAAAGTTATTAAACTTTTTGACAGACACAAGAAAACTATTAAGAGGATCGCCCCGAAATATCTTCGGCAAAAACGTTGACCCTAGGTGAATTATCGGCAAATATACACGTACAGATGTACATATGAACTTAGCAGTTAATTATGTCCGAGGTCGCGTTGACCCGGACAATCGTTAATCACGGGAACATTTATTTCAAGTATTAACCAGAAGACTCCCTGGGGATTTGCCAGCAGGGAACAATGGTTTAAAGGGTCGCAGAAAAAATCACATGAAATTACTATAAAATAAAATAAACATTTTTATACTACCTACTACAAAAATGACAGTTGAAAATGCAAGATCTACGTACACAATATATTTTTCAATTTGATGTGGCAATGAGGATAGCCTGGAACGACTAGTTGTGATTATTTGGTTTGTGGAGATGAAGATCCCCACACGATGGACCGATCAAGTTAAGACAACAGCAGGCACCTCGGTGGTTGGAGAAGAGTCAGTGCTTCCACAAAAATCACAACCCTCAGTAATGAGGAGTAAGACGGAGAATAATGAAGTGAAGTTATTTTTTAACTCAATCCGCCCAATGTTAGGTCGTAAGCCCTGTGAATGCCCAGACTTCGACATTCTCTTCGTATAAAAACACGTTTTGTATGTTTTGAAACATATCCTAACCTTTATCTGCAACCAATGGTGCATAGGACACTGCATCGTTAGAAGCAGTGTTATGTTTATCGTTAAATACACGAAGGAAAGGTGATCAGCCGTGCGCTTCAGGTACCAACCCAGGGTGATATTAAATAAATATTAGACTGAAAAATCACTAACATATATCGCTCAGTCCTTTCAACAACGTCATATATAAAAAAAAATTCAGGAGATCGTTTTTAAAGTTTGAGAATATAATGAAATGTATCAAAAATAAATATCAAGCCACTTATTGAACATTTTACTGTGCAACAGAACTTTTAAGGTAAAACCTGAAGGTTTTTTCTCCATTTGAAAAATATTGAGTTTATTAAAAAAAAAATAATTAAACAATACCTTTTCTTTCACTTTCGGCCCTGTAGCGGGTAAATATTAAGTTAAAAATATGCCTCTTTTTCTGGGATATAGTACATTTTCTGGCCATTTCGAAAACGTGCACAACTGAAAATTGACGTATTTTGATATATGACGTTGTTGAAAGGAATGAGCGATTTAATATATCTTACATAAGAAGATCGCTATTTCAAAATACACAATTCAAAAGTACGTTTCTTATGCACTATAAGGTCCCCATCTACGTATATGAAGGAAATGTTTTTCTTGTTACAATTTCAAAGCCACCTCTGGTATCCTAGTAAGTAAGTAGATAGGGTACATGTGAGGCGTAATAGCTGCCAATTATGCACAGACATTTCTGCTCGGTACTCGGATGCGCACTGCCCTGTGGGTGATGTGTGAAGGCATCCAGCAAATGGACGCTACGTACGGTAATCTGACATATTATCCTACGCGTGTATGTGTCACCACTGCTCGGCGAACTGTCCCATATCCACGTTTGGCCGAATGTTAGTATTGTGTTAAAAAAAATTGATTTTAAATATTACATACTTGTGGAGAAACCCTGATTTGTGAACAAGGATTAAGACACACTCATTTTTTTTAAATTATATAATTGTCGAAATCATGAGCTGCATAAAAATTCAAAATTATGTTTTCAGGCGTCTCCTAGTATGCGAACCAATTCGGTAAGGATCTTGCACACATTTAAATAAAAGGTCTCTGCTTAGTAAAAGCTTATTCAAATCAACCATAGTTACTGTCGCCAAGTCATACATGTAGTGACGTAACATTTATATGATATATATACGAGTTCCAAAAATTTAACTTGTGTGATTGTCAATCGTGAGTGTTACAATGGTGAATGTTAAATGCATTATAAAGTGATCATTTGACCATCCTATTTATAGGAGTTACCCAGACTATCATATTCCTTTTCACCTATGTCGAGATATCAAAATGTGCTTGTATTTTCACTTGTTTATGAGAACATGTGTAGTTCTCGAAACTAGTCGTGTTTACAAAAATAAAATCAAAAAGTGGTCTTATACAAGTGTGTATCCGTTTCATTTTCAATTAAAAAAATATGACCATGTTTCACCTTTTCGCACGGAACTAAAATGTATTCACTTCAACCAGCGCATACATCTTTAATCTCTCACGCTACTTTATAATATTCTTCACAACCCTAATGCATCTAAATATCTTGCTGAAAATTTTATATACCTCTCAGGTCTTGGTCTATCACTTCGTTATTCCCAAGAAAGAATACTTTCCATTCCTCGCCATAACACATTATAATTCAGTAATTCCTTCTCTGTCCAAGCGGCCAGACTATGAAATGCATAACCTCTCTTTGTGAACAATTCACCTTCTCTAATAACTTTTAAGAAACGTCTGAGACATAAGATTCGTAACTGTCCATCAAATTTCAAATCAGTAAATAAGATATACTACTGCTGATTTGAAATATTTGAATATAACACACATCTGCATTAAGGTGACGGTACAAATATAAACATTGTACGTGGACTTCCATACTCCTAAAGTGTACACATTCCACGTACTCGCATGTACATGTGTTCGTCATATTATGCAGCCAGAGCGGATGGATGTGAGATGTTATAGTATGGACACATTAGCAGTCACTTTTCGTACATTCTAGCTATCCACATAGAGACGTGACGTGTGTACAATAGTTTTGAGGATTCAGAAGGTATGGGTCCCTTGATGACAATTTTAAATTAAGTAAAAAAAAGACATTAGTTTCTTAGTTTTACTTGAAAAATAGGATAAAAGGGATATTTTATGCCCAGTATTCGTTAAGTCGCAACTTTATTTTCTCTAAATCTAGGTAACATTTTTGCGTAATTGATTTTTTCTAAGACCACCGTTTTTGCATTGAAAAAATAAGTTTTTCTTCAAAATGAGTAGGTATATGGTTTTGAACAGAAAAGAGTTATTGAAAAGTAAGGAGTTAAAAAATATATTTATAAAAAACAAAAAAATATCTAACAAACAATCTTTAAAAAAATCAGGCGTGAACTGACATGAGACTTCTCCAGTGATCTCCGGTGAAATTAATTCTGTGCTTGCGATTATTCCCTTAAATATTGACTAAAATAGACTATCCTAAGTGACCTTAACAATGATGATTATCTTTTTTTTCCTTTTTTATATCAAAACCTACTACTAACTTCCCGGTTTTCTTTCAAATAAAGCAGCCATGTCCTTAACCCTATGCACTTCATCCGTACTTTATCAAATACCCATACCGAAAAATACGCCTTTTGTACGTACTCCCTTCTGCAGTCTTTTTGGAGAGTATTTTAATGTTTTTATTTTCAAAAAGTTTACTCGTTAAATACGCATTTTTCATAATGAAATCTCTAGAATATTCGAGATCGCAATCGAGAATTCACGTCGAATTTCTTCACTGTAAAGATGCAGTACTTTACGAAAAGATTCGTCTTTTCGCGGAATGTCTTTTTAAATAAATATTGTATAATCAAATTTAAATTTAATTACTTGAATACATAAACCATAATTTTTTGTGTTTGATTCATATTTGAATCGGAGTTTAATTTCCTTCATAAACATGAACATTAAATAAATTCAGACATAGAAACTGTTTCGAGCATGCGATACTCGAGTTGGATATAATCCGTTAAATATACTTGCACGGACTTAGACGAGAATTTCAAATCCCTTTAGAACAACATTTTACTCGATAACTTGAGAATCGTTCAAGCAATTATTCATATGTTTTATAATATTGATATTAGAATACTTCTCAATATTTGGATTAAAACATTCATAACGTGTGATTTAATTTACATTGTCAAATCTATCGAAATGTGATCCAATGGTCGAACGGTTCATGTAACCGTATGCTATTTTTTTGAAATTTTTTATTTAACTCTAACTACTGTGCGCTACAACTGTGTGGAAGCGAGAAAGCAATTATGATAATTATAATACACAATATTTCTATGAATACGACTGGGTCTTTCATATATCGGAGCATCCGTAATTTTTAGATACTTCCGGTGGCGGAGAAGGTTAATTGCAAAACTTTGGTCATTAAAGAGGTAAATGGTAAATTTAACTGTAAAATGATAAGATTTAATATAAATAAATAGGCGTAATTATCGATAATACAACGGTAGCAAATGGTCAACTCTATATTGCTGTGGTCAGCGCGTTTGTTTACAGAGATAGAGATCCCCAGCGGAGTCAAAATAAATATAGGTGGTAATATTAGTTTAATATCTCATGCATTAGTTTAATATTACCCCTGCGACAGGAGTCCTTTGTGACCCAAAAATGACAGCCAAGTTTAAGGGAAAGTCTACCAAACAATAGTCTGACTCGCAATCCTCTATGGCTCCGAAAGTTAGACGATGTTCAACACCTTACCTAGAAACTGCAGAAGTGCGAATGCTTAGATGGTGAGCTGGAATATCCCTTAGAGACAAGACAAAGAGTTCGCGCGTTTGTGGAAGGGTGTAACAGGCATCCATAGTATGGTAAAAGAAAAGCAATAGAGATGGTATGGGCACATAGGACGCAGAGAACCTGATCATATTGTGAACCAGGCAATCACCGCGGATCTTCCTTAAAAGACAACTAAAGTAAGACCAAAAAATTCAAGGATACTTCAGAAAGAAAACATGATTTGAAGGCATGACCTAGGTAACAATGTATGTGATAGGAAAACCTACAACCTGAGGAAGAGGAGAAAAACCTACAATCTGATTCTAACAGTCGACAATGACGATAAGTTGGAATGAAGCCAGGAAAAAGAGTAAGTTTAATATTACTCTGTACCGATACCTGAAGCTCAGGACTTTCCCTTCCCTTGTGAAATTAACAATCAAGATAAAACTGCGTCAAAGTTTATGGCTTCTTGTTATTTCTTTTATCTGCACACGATGGTGTATAGAGTACTCCATCATATATAAGCTTTGTTATCTTGATCGTTTAATACATGAACGAAAGATGACCATCCCTTCGCTTCAAGTAACAGTCCAGGACAATATTAAATATTTGTAAGAGTGAAAAATAATTTATTTTGACCGCCATAGGAATTGAACCCGGGGCCTTCAATATGGTAGCCAAACGCATTGACCAATACGCTGCGGAGGCGGTCTATAAGGTTAACCTGAACTATATTATATACATATATGAAAAAAATTGTAATAAATCTTTAGTAATTTTAAAAATTAGAATCGCTAGAAGAATCCTTTTTGTCATGATTTAGAATCGAACAACTACAAAAACATTAAATATTCAAACAATTTCGAAAACTTTTTGGTACGAAAGTAGAGTTTATCGGGGTTATTAAATTTTTGACAAACAAAAACTAATCAAATAGTTTTCCATTGAATTGTTTATTCCAGAAACAAACTTTTATTTTGAATGATAAAATTTTTGGCATAAAATTTTATTAGATGAAAAATATATTCGTAACACAAAGCATTATTTGTCATTACTTTGAGGTATAAATATATAAGTTTTTCAGACATTTTATAAAATGTTTTTACCGCGAAAATTATTACGAGTTATTTCGTTATTTTCTGAAGTAGACCTCTGTTGTATTAAAGTCATATGTTATTGGAATATTTAATATTCATGGTATGAAAAATATAATTTATCTTTATATGCAGTCAAACAAATCAATTTGTTTATTTTTTTAAATATTATAATCAAACACTAATTTTTAGGGTCGACTAAGTTGTATATTTTCATTTTTTTAAACACATAAAAATAAAATTCAAGGCAATTGTTTCGCCTCGTTAGGGCATTATTAAACTACTATTGTACACACATAACTGTAGCACGACAGTAGTTTACAGATAATGCCCTGACAAGGCGAAACAATTGTGACGAATTTTATTTTTATTTGTTTAAAAAAAAAAAATACAGAAATTAGTAGACCATAAAAATCAGTGTTTGATTTTAATATTAACAATATAAATTATGGAGTTCTACAAATTAAACGTCAAATCAATACATAAATAAAATTGTAAAAAAAAATACTTATAACGAAATGATTTATTGATAGAATGCCAAACACTTATCTATATATAATTAAAATATAACTTTCTTTTAATATCACAATAAATATTTTATTATAACTTAATTATAATGTCTACCGGTTTTGAAGCTAACCGCTTCTTTTCTAAGACTAATTAATACAAAAACACTATCAAATGAACTTAGTGTTTTAGTATTAATCAGACTTGAAAAAGAAGCGGTTAGCTTCGAAACCAGTAGACATTATAATAAAGTTATAATAAAATATTTTCAGTTATTTTCAAACAAGTTATATTTCAATTAAAAAATGGGAAATCAAAGTTATTGTTTCACATATAATTAATACTAATTTATAAATAAACTAATTTATAATAACTTATATTTTTAACGTCAATTCTTAAATAATATTTCGAAATATGTCTCGATCAACCGGCGTTAGATTACAGTATGATTTAACCAAAATTCAAGGCTAACACTCGGCTGTCCAAACTCAAAACACAGTAATGGACATTTTTTTTGCATTTTTGGACTAAGTAGATTCTACTTAGTCCAAAAATGAAAAAAAAAACGTACTACAAAAAATGTCCTTTACTGTGTTTTAAGTTTGGACAGCCGTACTGGTGTAGCGTTAGCACCCAAATGTGGGTAATATTTTACGGTAAGGTCGGGTTGAAAAACTTGCCAAAATACAGAAAAAATCAGTATGTGACGAGAATAAAATTTCCTTCTAACCAAGCCAGCTTAGCGGTGGGTGAACGCAACGTTAGTTTGAAAGATTACCATAGCATCGTGGCAAAATTTATGGAAATATCCTTTAGTAAGGAAAAATCATATTTTTTCAGTGATTTACGAAGAAATGGATGAAGATTAAAAAGAATTATACGGCTCGCGATGAAGGAAATACGTGAATAAATATACACTACGTGAATGACGCGGTGGTCAAAAATATAGGGCAAGAAAATAACATAAAACCTTTTGTACAGCGTTGATTTTTTTCATATCAACAAAAATAAATCATTCAAATCAATGACCAATGTTAGTAACAGGATATATATTTATCTCTATTTTATTTATTGTTTCGGCATTAACTTTGTTGTAAGACATGTTACAATGATTAAAGAAAACACTTCGTTTTTTACCACTTGAGTTTTATTATAGACATGTTTCAGAAGTTAAACCATCATTCAGGTCTGTATAATAACTAGAATATAATAGTTATTATACAGACCTGAATGATGGAAGTTTTACTTCTGAAACATGTAGTCTATAATAAAACTCAAGTGGTAAAAAACGAAGTGTTTTCTTTAATCATTGTATATTTATCTCGTTACTTTTTGAGAACATTTGAAGGCAAACTAATCCACGTAACAATTGTCATAAAAATATAATCATAAAGTTGGTTCAATTTACTATCCTTATTAAAATTTCTTGTTTATCGTTAGTGCGTTCAGCTACCATGCTAGGGCTACCCGGTTCAGCTACCCGGGGTCGATTATTAGGGGGGGGGGTCAAAATAAATATAGGTGATTTGTCCTGTAATATTGAATAACTTTTTGCGGAGTCAAAATAATTCGTGATTTTTCACTCTCATAAATATTTCATATTGTCCTGAACTGGTGCCGGAAGGGCAGGATTGATCGCCTTTCCATCATGTAAGCAACGATCAAGATAAAACTACATCAAAACGATGCATTGCCCTATGCGCCATAGGGTGGGGAAAAGTTTGTAAGAGAAGAAGAATTTATAGTGAAGTTTCACAAAGTAAACACCACGATTTCGATCAATTAAATATAATCTTCAATGATAATATTATTATCATTCCTTTCTTTATAAATTAAATTAACCTAACACTGATTTAAGTACAAAAGTATTACCTGAGCAACTATTTTAATTGACAAATAGTAAATCATTCAGAAGTATGTTTATTCAAACCGCATCAAAGACGAAATTGAAGTTTTCTTCCAATTTTTGAAGTTGATTTTTTCAGATTACCTGTAACAAAAAAGAAAACAATTAATAAAATAAAAATTAATTAATGAAACATCAATTAAGTATAGGGTCCGCCATCTAAAGTTTTTTTTTTCAACTAGTGCTTATTTCGTGAATGGTAACACTTAGCTCATGTCTGATTTGACAGATAATTAGTTTTATCCTTCCGCTGAGCGAATATGGTTGTGTATACGCTTGAACAACGCTGGGAAATATTGCGACATTCGACTTACAGAAGATGCCGATTTTGCCAAAAAAATCATCTTTTCGGATGAAGCTCATTTTGATCTTGGCGGGTATGTAAACAAGCAAAATTGTCGTATTTGGGGCACAGAAAACCCGCACGCATACATTGAAAAGCCGGTACACCCAAAACGAGTCACTGTTTGGTGCGGATTTTGGTCCAGAGGCATAATCGGGCCATTTTTCTTTGAAAATGAGCAAGGAGTGGCCGTTAGTCAATGGCGATCGTTATCGGGCCATGTTGAACGGATTTTTGTTCACAAAAATTGAAGAGGAGGATATTGGCAACATTTGGTTTCAACAGGACGGCGCTACGTGCCACACAGCCGAAGCTACACTCGATGTTTTGCGCCCCATTTTCAAAAAAAAAAAGTTATTTGGCGGACCCTTTAGTTAATGAGATATTATTAGGCAATTGACTAGTGAAATCTTAATGGGATTGACAAAAATGTTGATGGGTATAGATTTCTGATTTCTGTATACACCGAATGACATTGAATTTGAAGCGAAATGAAAACCATCGTAAATCGAGAAATTAATTATTTTTAGGTGAGAATGTAGTTGATTTGTGTATATTTTATTTATTTATTTATTTTAAATGTTACACTCCTACTAATTACCTATAAAAATCTTACACTTGTACTAATTCTACTAATTGTACTAAAGCTCTTGTGCTTGGAGAGGGACTTCCACTTAATGTTTATTGTTTACTTAATTAGGGATGTAATACAGTTTTTGGTCTTTGTATAATTATTTGTGTATTCATGTAAAAAAGGCTTTTTTAGGCTTATTTTAATATTTTTTTTTATTTTTATTTATGATATCCGTAGCGAGGAAGGAAGGAATTTGAATAGAGCTTTTTTTGTAAATCAAAAAAACGTGAACATCCTGTAAAAATAAAAATTTAAACATATAACATGTTCTGATACAGTACGTTTTTCATCAAATGATGTTTTTTGACACATACATATAATCCATTCAAACCTTTATCCGCACCCCGATGGTGCATAGGGCACTGCATCATACAAACGCAGTGTTATCTTGATCGTTAACACATGAAGGAAAGGTGATCAGCCCTCCACATCAGGTACCAGTCCAGGGTAATATGGAATAAATATTAGAGTGAAAAAATCACTTAAGTATATTTATTTGACCCCCCTGGGAATCGAACCCGGGACCTCCAGAACGGTAGCCGAGCGTACTGATCATTACACTACGGAGGCGGACAAATATCAACATACATATCAACTTATGGGATATAAAACAAAGGAAGGACGTAATTTTATAAAGTGCTCTTCATACAATTTGAGAGTAAAAAAGAATTTTACAAAAAAACAATTTTGTTAAAAATGTATTCCAATGGATAACTAAAACTCTGGATTTAAAAAAAAATAAATCTGTTGTAGTGTTAAATAAAACTAGGCAGTTTTATTTATTGCCATCGCCTGTCAAAACAATTTGGCTGAAATAAATACATAAATCAACAACAAAAGAACTTAAAATCTTTTTCTAGTCAATGATACTCAAAAAAATATCCTGTATAGAAATAAATTCCAATACATAATTTTATTTTGAAACCATCATTATTTGATTAGCAGGAAACTAATGATATTATTTATATTTTTTTAATCGGTTATTCAAAATCTTAAATCGCCTAAAGTAATACACTGATTGCTTTGAAATTTGGACACAACGTATTCGACTGGTGTTTATATCAGTGACAGATAAAAAAAATGTGAAAAACTATTTTTACAGCAATGGAAGTGCCATGTTTTGAATATAACAGCAACACACTCAAAATGGCGGACAGCATGCTTCTTGACAGATTTTTCGATATTTTTAATAGCATCGTTGTTTCATATATTTTAAATATTTTTACTGCTTCACCAGCAGAAATAAATTATAGAAATGTGTTGTGTTTTATTCTATTTAATTTATTTTATATTTCACAAGACCGAGTCACAGCGACGCGTAGTTAGGGAGAGTTAGTTATTCTAAATAAAAGAGAAAAAAACAATATACTCGTATTTTATTATAAATCCATAAAACATAAATACGATAGCACCTTAAAAAAAATACCGTTTGACATTTATGCACAACAGGGTGCCCAAAAATATACGTTATAAGATAATGAAATATAAATAATTGAAAAAGAGATGTTTTGGGTCGTTCCACGTGTTTAACGCATCGCTATCATGAGTCACGTTATGGTAAATATATCGCCTATTTATGTTAAAAAAGGTTCCGCGTTTATAAGGTATTTTTCCCCGACACAATGAAAGTATCTTATTTTCAGGGTATTCATACGTCAACAATATCTCAAATATCACATCGTATAATGTAATAAACCTCTTTCCTTATTTTCAATTTTCTCTGCGGGAAAACTATCCGCAAACTTCGCACGAATCCCGTTTTAAGGTATAAAAAGAGTAAAATTTTGTTTATCATTGTGGTTTTCGCCATCTAAGGCGATTTTAAAACAGTGGATTTTTTAAAAGCAAATTTCGTTGTTTTCATACTTAAAATTCTTCACCATATAAAAACAATAAAATCTTTTTAATTTATTCATAGATTTGGCGTTTAATTTGTGGAACTCCATTTTAATTTACGTATTAAATGTTAAATCAAATACTGATATTTTACTAAGTTGTATATCATTGTAAAAAAATTATTTTGTAACATTTTGTAACATTTTATAACATTTTCAAACATGCACTAATCATTTACGGGATACAACAACAGTTGATGGGGCATGTAGGTACCTGCGTATACTTATAGATGTTAAAATTCTTATTTAAGTACCTAGAATTGTATAGCTATAAAAAGACCATCGGTCTATTTAATCTTCACATTTGTTTGAAAATGCCATGACTATTGTCACTAAATTATTTTTTCATGTGTTTTTTTAACAATGAAATGTATACTCGAAAATTCAGCGTTACATAAATCTTTTTTATGAAGATGTTTATTTACTATTCATTATTTACGTTCAGGGTTCCTGAATTTTTTTTTATTTATCAACAAAAACAATTCGTTACGTGAATACAGAATAATCCTAACTTTGTAAAAGAAAAATTTGCAAGGGAGACAAAAAAGCTTTCGAAAGTTAGTTAGTGTAAGTAAGTGGCCGCTTCTGGTTTAAAAGGCTATTTAAGGTTAAGGTCTTGCATAATATAATAAGAAGCTAAAAAAAACACAAAAAATTAATAAAAACCAAATTGACGTGTATGCAGATGGTTTTTCATTTAAGTGACGAAATACAATGTTACAATAAATCAAATTGATCAATAGGAAATCGAATCTGAAAAAAATATCCCGAGGTTCTTATAACATTCAGGTATGCGGGTAGGTACTCCTCATTAAATATTTTTCATGCTATTTTTAACAAAAACGAGGCACACAATATCGCGACCCAAATATCAAGTGTCGGAAAATAGATTTTCAATTAGTGATGAGTGTTATTGATTAGGGTTCCTATTCAACAGAGATATTGCAGAGAGGGGTTGTTCGTTAAGCTCAAAGGTCTAAGACGAAAAAAAGCGAACGGATTTAAAATAAAGTTTTTGCCCTTCTAGAGTATTTTAATGAGTACCATAAAAAATAAAAATATATCATTTAAGAAATGTACTATTTTTTTTTCATTTTTTAATATCTAGCTATAAATTATATTAGCTGGGTTTGGAGCGCTTGTTTATAAATTTGTGATTTTGTGATTGAAGCCTTTCAGTTTTAAAATAAATAAATGTAAATAAGTGTTTCATTCCTTGATTCGGCAGTCACTTTGGGAAAAATATCTATCCATTTTTAATTTAAATTTCACTTGGTAAATATTACTTTTTTAAATCAATTGTGACACGTATTTCGATGCTTTTTGCATCATACAGTGTTTGAAAATGATGCAGAATGCACCGAAACACGTGTCATAGTAGATTTTACGAATAAGTGATATTTACGAAGGAAAATTTAAATTAAAAAATTAAATTAATGTCTCCGAACTTGTGACAATATAATTAATATATGTGTAGGTCCTCACCAAAAAGTTTGATTTCCAATATCGCACAAAAAAATCATTTAAATGCAAATCTATTCTGTTTACTGTATTATATCAAAATTTTAATCAAAGTTGCGACAAAACGTGACCAATCCTGTTTAATATATCAATATGAAATTATTTAATCGCACCAAAACGTAACAATTTTACAAGCTAGAACTCCCGATTACTTAAAATCATTTATGATGGAAATGTAACGTTTTGGTGAGGGCCTCCACATATTGTGTATTTTGTTATAATTTTCACCGTATGCGTTTGCGCCACATTTTTACTGTTTAACACGATTTCAATTATAGTTCGCAATAAATATCAGCCGAACGCGGTGTGACATGTGACGCCACTCGATAAAAACGCCTTATCTTTCGGTACTTTTATTTGTTTTTAGGGCGCATTTCCTCCCTCGCGGTACGTGCGTATGGCACCAACGAGACCCGAATAACCTATGAGGCACGACTGTTCGCGACTTAACCCCTTAAACCACTTGTTAACTGTGAACTGCACCCTGACTAAGAGATTACCCCTGGGAGGATCTGCACTCATACCGCTGGTTCACGGTTAACTGGAGACCTGAGTAGCAAACAATTTGTCTGGGATCAGATGTAAGAAACATGCGTGGCATTTGATAAGGGTTTGAAATTAAATTCCGCAATTAATTACAGAAAATATAAATGAGAAATTGTTAATCTATTCATCACGGAAAGTAATTGAGTCGGGTCGGGACTCAGCTGGCAGTATTCTGGACTGCTACAAGGTGAATGAATCGATACCAAACACTGCCCCAACAAGTTTTACCGAAAAAATCATAAGTTTTCCACTCATAATTCATTACTCGAATTTCACCGACCAAAACTCGTGGAAAAAACACCATATTGATATGATTTTTTTTCCAGCAAAAATTTAAAGTTTCATTACTTAATTCGGCAGTCACTTTGTGGTAATATCTATCCACTTTTGATCGGTGTTTGTTTACTTGGTGTTAATGGTCGGTGAAAATGAAGCGGAATGCATTATTTTCATAAAAAATGAAAATTTCTAGGTCTTGTATTTTTACATCAAACATAGTATGTTTAACTCCACAGTTCAATGGTTAGCGCTTTTGGCTACAATTCAGAAAGTCCAAGGTTCGATGCTTAGAAGGGACAAAATAAAAGAAAAATGTTTATTCAATCTAATATTTATTTGATATTATCTTGTGCAGAATTGATCACCTTACCTCTATAAAAAGAATCGATTAACTTAACATTTCATCAACTTGATGCAGTGCACTATGCACCAATTGAGCGCGCATAAGTGTCAGAGGTAGGTATAAGCTAATTATACTTTTTTGCGTCGTCAAAATTATTCATAAAAATGACTTTTGTCATTCTTTTGTTATTAAGTAATCCATACTATTAAGGTAGGAAAAAATCCATATTTCCGTCTATGTTACTGTTTTTCTTACTTTAATACCAAGTGGTCAGTACTAGTAAAGTAGAAAAATAAATCAATGATATTTCAGTATGTCAACTTCGCTATTTAAAAACGATTTTTTTTACAATGTTTTAACAAAAGCAAAGGATTTCAAAGGAGGTTTTCGAGAGAAGTGTTCTTAGACATCCTTAAATATATAGCATTTCTTCACATTCAGACTGGATTAGTCAAGAAACGAGTATGTAAGTCAGAATCAGCGAACCGAATATTACAATTTACTTCATATAAAGTGGAGGTTCATTTACCTCACGGGGAATAGACATTTGTATTGTATTTTATACATTATTTTATGTAAATTTCGCACATTTGTTTTTCCTTCCCCTGAGAAATAATAATACAACATACGAGTACAAATTTAAGTACACTAACATAAAATAAAGCAAAGATAAAAGTGTGTTTGGAAAAAGAAATGATGAAGTGTTTAACGTCATTAACTTCAGTTTTTTTTCTATTTCGATCTGTGAAGTTTAAATCATTCATTCTTCTTCTTCTTCTTGGCCTACACGCCTTGTGGCCTGTTTTTAAGATGCCTCCTGCGATGTCGATTCCCAGCTGTCAATCCATCTCTTTGGTGGTCTGCCCGGAAGTCGTCAACCTTGGGAGTCTGGATAACATTGTCATTTTCGTTGCGTTCCCCACCTAACGACATCTTCGATCGTACATATTTCTCTTATCTAAGTGTTCTTCCTTCCGCGATTATTTCGACTTCTGACCTGTCCACTTTCAAGAATTTGACTTCTATATTTTTTTTTATACTGATTCCATATTTACAAGTTTCATAATTATATAAATATAAATGATTACATTAGGAAAATATCATCAAAATATTTACTATAATCATTATTTGAAGTAATGTTTTTTTTTTCATTTTTCATTGTACAATTTAGAAAAATCTTAAATTTACCATTTTATAATTAAAAATATAAAACGTCTTTTTGATCGACGCCATAGCGAAGTGGTTAACGAGTGAGGCTACCATACTGGAAGTCCCGGGTTCGATTATCATTTATTACTATTCGCCTACTTTATTACTATTTACCTCATTTACAGAATTTCAATTTTTTGTTTATAGTTTAATTTTAGGTTCAGTTTATTGTTCCATCTTTCTTTTGTGTCACAAGGGCATTGAGAACTTCTTCAAATGACGCATTAATTTTCAAAAACACAAGTTAAAATAAAACCAAAAATATATATTTATTACGTATTTTATAATTATGTTTTGTATATGTTTCACCATAAATTAATTAAAATTAATAAATACATTGATGCTTATGAGGAATAATACTCAAAATTTAAGTAGGTGTTTAATCGTATGAAAAAATATATTATCATGTGTTATCAGCTGGCGTCGAAAGATAAAACATTTAAATAAATAATCAATACCGATAAAAAGCGATCATCATTATTTTTAGAAGTAGCTGACGAATCGACATTATATTTGGAATCGACATTTTACTGTAACATGCTCGAAATAATGTTTGCAATTTTCAAATACTGATATAGTATAAAATAAACATTACCAGTAAATAATACTCCAATAATACGTGTACGCGTAAGAATTTGGTTGACTTTATACAGGAACAAGAAGCTATAAAATAAAACGTTAAAAGATACGATCAAAAAGCGATACGATTGTGGTTTCTGATCATTTACGTATTATTTTTTTACAATTATTCATTCATTGTTAAACAAGAGGGAACTCGCAAACATCTAATTCCCTAAGCGATCGGCCACGCGATGAGCCAGATGCACCACGCATATTTTTAAAGAATATGTATAAAAATCTTTACCTTTCAATTATTCTTTTCTCTTCAAAACCATAAATTTATTTCAAAGAAAAACGTATTTTTTCGACACAAATGTGCCTCTTCCGCATTCATGCATCTCTTCATCCATACCCACTGTTACTCTAACTTTTGACCTGACCCCGCCCAAGTATTTGAAATCTTAAATATGAAAGTTCTTCCTCTCCTTCTATTACCAACCACATACACCACATAAATTTGTTTCGCCGTTCTTTCTTCACGCATTTGATTCACATGTCCAAGCCATCTCGACACGCCTTTCTAAATTTTAACGATAATAATTATCTCAGCTTTGTTTTCCTTCTTTATATCAGTATTTGAACATCTATCATACATCATTTTTACAAATATAAATGAATAAAATATAAACAAAAATAAAAAAAGCAAAAATAAATTTGTGAAAATAAATTCACTATTTTGATTAAAATTTCATCCATTGAATTATAATTTCAAAACGGGATAGCAATTTTTTTTGTACGAAATAAATTCATACTATGACCATAATAATGAATCGTGCAAAATATAAGTATATTGAGAAATATATCAGATGATGAAAAAAAATATGTGCGTAATATTATGAACGATAAGCCGCCAATTCCGCTAGCTCTTCAACGAAAGGTGTCTCATGCATTGGGTGATAAGGAAATTAAACAACGGTAGATAAGGCTTCGTGAGTCAGCTTCACCAACCGCAGGACGAGCTCTGCCCATGCGCGAGATTGTATGTGATATCACATGACATCCTGGTGTATGTATTATTTTCCATATAATCGGTAATCTATTGAAACGTGGCGCAAATACTGATTTGATAAGAAATATCGATATAATTCTTGGATTTATTTTGTGATGTTCTTTCGAATTCAGGGATTTTTAACCCTTCCCTTTCGGTGCCAAAAACTTCCGCGTGCACCGGTGATTAATATAAGTAAGTAAAATAATAATATTTTGTATTATTATTTTACTTACTTATAACCCTTATCCGCACCCAATAGTGCATAGGGCACTGCATCGAATTGACCCAGTGTTTTCTTGATTATTACTTACATGAAGGCAAGGTGATCACTCTTGCGCTTCAGGAACCAGTCCAGGGTAACATTAAATAAATATTACAGTGTCAAATCAATAATATTTATTTTCACCCCCCCCCCCTGTGAATTGAACCTGGGACCTCCAGCACGGTAGCTAAACACGCTGACCATTACACCACGGAGGCGGACTTTGTATACCATATGAAAATGTGAAAATGTAAATATTCCTAAATGCTGCTTGACCATAATTGAAATTAACTAATAATAATAATAATAAAACCCTTATCCGCACCCCAATGGTGCATAGGGCACTGCGTCATATAAACGCAGTGTTATCTTGATGGTTTACACATGAAGGAAAGGTGATCAGCCCTCCGCTTCAGGTACCAGTCCAAGGTAATATTGAATAAATATTACAGTGAAAAAATCACTTATATTTATTTTACCCCCCTTGGGAATCGAACCCGGGACCTCCAGGACGATAGCCGAGCGTGCTGACCATTACACTACGGAGGCGGACAAAATTAATTAAGTTTCAATTTTGTAAATCAAAATATTTTAAGTCAGTTTGATAATGTTTTTATACGACGAAACGCGTCACAATATACATCATTGTATATATTTAAATAAAAGTAGAATTCAATCCAATAACCTTGTTTAATTTTGGATATAATACTTAAAAAATTCAAAGAATATGGATGTCTGGGTATTTACATGTCTAATGGCCTCTCATCGGCTGGTTTTTTATATGATCAATTGAGTAATAAACAACTCCTAAGTGGTAATAAAAAATATGTAAATAATAAATCAGTTATATTTTTGTCCGCCTACGTAGTGTGATGGTCAGCACGCTCGGCTACTGTTCTGGAGGTCCCGGGTTCGATTCCCAGGAGGGATCTAAAAAATATAGGTGATTTTTCACTCTAATATTTATTCAATATTACCCTGGACAGCCCTCCGTTTCGGGTACCAACCCGAAGCGGAGGGCTGTCCACCTTTCCGTCATGGGTTAACGATCAAGATAACACTGGGTTTATATGATGCAGTGCCCTATGCACCATTGGGCTGCGGATAAGGGTTTTTAAAAAATTATATTTTAAAAATTTAAATAGACAGACAGCAAAAGTGTTATGAATATCGTTTCCACTAAAATTTGTACGAACCCTCAAAATATGAGAGATAGCGAAAAATAATTAACATACATATAATATGTCAGACATGATTCATGGCATCCCGTCTGAATAAGTGATCAGCATAACTGAAATAAAATCCGAAATCCTGTCACGTATGTGTCGCTCTTAACGTAAAAAGCACAAGCCGAGTCTAGCCGGGAGCGGTGGGCGCCGGTTGGCGGATAATCTACCGTCTTTAGGGACCGCGGCCACATATGTAGGTGGCGTGCTACCGCGATAGCTCCAGAGAGACCGATACCGAAGGCGACAAAACTTATTCAGAAATTAAACTAACGTAAAAACACTAGATTAAAAAATTTTAACTTAAAAATAAAATACAATAATTCATCCAATTTGATTTATTAAACTTCCCATTTGATTTGAAAACGTCCAATTTTAAGTCCAATGTAAAGCGTCCACTTTCTTTTGTAAAAGGTCCAATTTTATTTATTAAACGTCCAATTCGATTTATTTAACGTCCAATTTCATTTGTAGGGCGTCTAATTTGTTTTATCAAATTATCATTTTGATTTGTAGGGCGTCCAATTTATTTTGTAAAACGTCCAATTTGGTATGTTTAAAGTCCAATATGATTTATTAAACGCTCAATTTGATTTTGTAAACGTCCAAGTAGATTTTTACGGCGTCTAATTTGTTTTGTTAAACGTCGAGTTTGATTAATAAAACGTCCGATTTGATTTGTGCGGCGTCTAATTTGTTTTGTAAAACGCCCAATTTCATATGTTCAAGGTCCAATTTTATGTGTTAGACTTCTAATTTGGTTTGTAAAACGTATAATGCATTTGTTAAACGTCCAATCTGATTTTCCTAAGCCGGGTGTAATTAAACGACAATACTAAACAACATTGAAACTATTCAATATCAATAAAACACTGTGTTGGCAGTTTGATCAAATAAATACATATCATTTCGTGAATGTTTTTCGCAGATACTTTGTGGCACATTTTATAAACTTTATAAAATAAAACAACTTTGTTTTAACCACTTTTTGTGTGTACACTTTATCCAACCGGTTTCGACAAAAACCTTGTCATCAGCAGGGTTTATGTACTAAATTCTAAAACATTGAAATACTCATAGTAAGGTTAAAGTTAATTACCCTTCCCTTACGATACCAAAAACTTCCACGCACTCTGTACACCATATGAAAATATGATTTTAAAAACGGGAAAAAACCTCCTAAATGTTGTTTTTATTGAGCATTGCGCAGCGAATACGGATGGATAAAGTGTACCAATAAAAATTGTTTAAACAAAGTTTATTTTACAAGGTTTAAAAAAATACATTTCAAGTTATTTTTCATATTTAAACCTTTGATTCAAACAAATCCAAGTTCTCTTTACATACGTCGCGTAAATAGGATCAAAGACCGAAAACCGAAAAACCTCAGTCGCAATAAATATTTGACGGCCGAAAATATTCAAAAGTTTAAAATAATTAATATTTCATACCCCTTTTCCTCGAAAGGTTATATTCCATTATTGACCAAAATTTGAGAAGCTTAAACATTACTCAATAGCAAAATTGTTTAAATATTGAAAAAAGCTCTTTATAAAAAATATTAAAAACAACATGTGTGTATTTGAAAACAGCACTTTCCGACATAAGGGAATTATTAATGTTTATTTAAACCCACTAGTCAGCATTTTAATAGAAACTAAAAAATATTCCTTTAAAAAGAAAAAAAATATATGTAGGTATGCTAACAATAAGGTTTTCTAATAAAAACCTTAGTATTAGCATCAATAACGAAATATATCATGTATAGTACAAGCGATACAGGAAAAAAACTAAAATTTATCATCCTCAGAATGATTTTTTTAATACAAATATTAAATTTAGCATGAAGGTTTATCGGAAACAAGAATAACCTAAAAATCAGTAAAATCTCCCTAAAAAGCTCTCTTATAAAGCTCTAGTAGCCAGAGCATCAAAAAAGAAAAGAAGAAAGATATTTTAAGAAAGTAAATGACATCTTCACTGACTAGAATTGAATTTCAGGAGATAATCACAATTCAGCGAAATGGTTGTGAAACTATTTTTCTCCTGGCTCAAAAAAAATATACCACCGCCTACGGCCATTCGCCAGCATTAGTTAATAGTAATCTCCGAAATCATCCAATAAAATAAAAGCCATTTAAAACAGGACACCTGTGTAAATGAAAAAAGTTCGTCGAAAAAAGTCATAATGACCCACGAAATGTCACACTGGCTCCGGTTGGGGTCAGAGTTTAATGTCTGAGATCGTTAATATAACACCGCAAACAATCAAGTCCCCGTGACGTAATGTAAATTTATGACGAAAGAGATTACCATAATTTTAATGGAACTTTTATACTTAAAATTGGGAGGAGGGATGAAAGAAGGTGTAACGAAATAAGGCGTAAATGCCGGTGACGAAAATCTTTGTTCTGGAGACAAAACCTTTTCAAAGCACCGGATGTCAAAACAGGCATTGTCCCGCATAACTCGAGACAACACGCGGATCATACATACCACACACATCCATACAAGTGATCACATGTTACAATACGAACCACCGTAATCATCTTACAGTCCTATTTGAAAAAATGTAAGAATCAAACCTTTTTTTTTTAAATAATAAAAATATAAAAATACCAGTTAAATGATATTTAAGCGGCGATTACGAATCTGAAGTTATTTTAGTTCAAATTTAACATCAGAGTCGTTCAAAACAGAGCTTCGCAGCCCATTTCTCCATGGAGTCCAAAAACGTAAGTATGACAATACTCTCCCTTAAATATGAACCCTTAAAGCTAAAATGTATTGATAAATATACATTAAAAACAGCGATTATTCTCGAAGAATAATAGCTATAGACACGAGAACACTATTTCGTCACGCTCATTTTAATAATAGGGGGATGACTAGTGAAATGTTGTATGGTAATATACAAAATGCATATCCTAGTATGTCTCTGGTAAATAAAATAAAAAACAAATTAAACTCTACCACAGATGGTGGCGAAACTCGCACGTGAAAGAAAATGTCAATCGAATAATAAATACAGCTTTTGAAATTTTAGTAATATGGTTCTCAATCATGGGTATAATAGTGAAAGTGATCGCTTAAACCAGCCTATGACAGGTTGTTGGCCCTATAAATATCCAGACATTCTTCTTCATCTACGTAGAGAAGTCGAAATGTAAAAATATTCAAATCACAAAAGTGTGACAAACGATTTTATTAAATTTCTTATGTATTTGCAATAATACGTTGTCTTAATATTCCACAGTTATATCTACCCACTAGTAATCCTACTTTTATTTTTCCTTTTCCATTTTTTTCATATAGCTGTAACGTTCTTCATCTTGAATCTCTTCACTTTCATCATCTATATTCCATCAATTGTATTTCATTCCTAAATCCAATAATCTAGGGCACAGAACTCATAATCTTGCCTCCTTATGAAAATGTACATACAAAAAAATACAAAGGCATCGTCGTGAAAGCGCTTTAAATAAAATCTGTAACACTTGACTGATACCAAAAGAGGAGAAAGAACCTTATCACGAGAAACGTAAATATTGTAATGCAAAATTGTGTATGAAAACGTACGTGGTATTACCAAGAAACGTTTTTGTATATAATAAGAGTGTCAGTCATAAAATATACACTACTGTTACCCGTCACTCTTGACGCGACTTGATATATGACATGAACTGAATATGTTTGGGCATGAGCACATGTGTACCGGAGGGTTCATCCATTTACGTATATTGTAATACGTAAAATAGAATTATTACCTCATCAGGTAGATAATACCACTTACGCAAATATATATAACAGGGTTTTTTTTTTCTCAAAAAAATATTCAGAAAACAGTAAGGTATTTTTTTCAAGCGCTCGCGAAATTTCGATATTTATACATCGGATTTAACTATGATTCTGAAGAGGCAAAAGCCTCTCTTTGCAATGAAAATTATTTTTTGTAACTTAAAACAAAATGGTTTACACACTCTTCAATACAAAAAAATAACGAAATACGTGATAAATCTATCATTTTGACTGTTCACTTTACTTTTAAAATTCGCTTATTCAAAAACACCATCATATAATAGGTTACATGTTGAGATCTCAATATACAAGAAAAAGAATATGGAAGTCTGGGTATGTTGTCATAGCCTGTTGTCATAGACTGGTTATATAATTACTTTATTTACGTGTCATATTATAGCCCACCCATGATTGGCAACCACACGGGTCAAATTTTTGGGTCGTGTGGTTATACATATATTATAAAGATGAAGCGACATGAGATTTTTGGTATACCATATGTATAAGTTGAAAAAAATGAGCATAAAGTTATCACTTAACCAGACAGGTCTTATGCCCTGAAAATACCCAGAATTTCATATTCTTGGTGATCTTTGTTGAGATGTAAAAATAACTTCTGAATGGAGAAACCCAGAATTGTGAACAAGGATTTGGACACACTTAAAATGTTGTAAATATATTAAGTTACCTACATCATACACATATTATGATGACGTCACAATTCGTTAATATATGCGACATTTAAATTTAGATAGTTAATTAATCCATCATATTTCCTTTATTTTTTCGCTGACTCAAATAATAATTGTCTTGAAAAAACGATACTTTTTGAATTGTTTATCTTCCAATCATTCATGAATGGTAGATGAAATTTTTGTTTTTCATTCATTTCATTAAACATAAACAGCTATAAACGATCTCTTTGATTGGAAAGACAATTAAGAATGTTTGATTAAACGAAATGATGATTTTAAATTTTCGCTCAAAAGGGTCTTCCATTTAATAACATTTCAGTAATTTGTCGAGGGTTGTCAAAAATTAACAACTGGAAAAATTGATATGTCAAATTACTTTCCAAAAAACCTTCAATAAACGAAAACACGCTTCAATAATGACTGCTTCTTCTTCTTCTTCTTCTTCTTCTTGTGCTATTTTGCTCTGATGACCTGCACTCGTATACCCATTGTTAAATGTTAGTTCTTTATTTTTTGTCTGTACTCATAATACGCATGGCTACCGTTCTGGAGGTCCCGGGTTCGATTCCCAAGGGGGGTAAAATAAATATAAGTTAATTTTTCACTTTAATATTTATTCAATATTACCATGGACTGGTACCTGAAGCGGAGGGCTGATCACCCTTCCTTCATGTGTAAACGATCAAGATAACACTGCGTTTATATGACACAGTGCCCTATGCACCATTGGGGTGCGGATAAGGGTTTTATTATTACTATTATTACTCATAATACTGTAGCTATTACATTGAAATGCTTAATTATGCTTACATTAATAATAAAACGTATTTTCACTATGAATGGAAATAATTTTAGATGAAAATTCATATAATTTATGATGCATATTTTTTTTTTAATACTTGGTTAATACCACTATATCTTAAAATCTATTATGACACGTGTTTCGATGCATTCGGCATCATTATTAAACACCGTATGCGTTTTTTTGATAATTACTCTGAATGCATCAAAACTCGTGTCACAATAGATATTAATAAATAGTGGTGTTTACCGTGTAAAATTTTAATAAGAAAATGGATAGGTATTATTTGGCACAAAACGAATGCCAAAACAATAAATGAACAAAAAAATAATTACAAATGTTTACAGTTCCGACATATTTATCATTATATTCGAGATAGGGACATAAGACAAATTGAATATATCATCTATCATAAAATCAACACCACTTCAAATTAAAGCCTATACTTCGAACCCTTATCTGCACCCCAATGGTGCATAGGGCACTGCATCATATAAACGCAGAATAATCTTGATAGTTAAACCATGGAGGAAAGGTGATCAGCTCTCCGCTTCAGGTACCAGTCCAGGCTAGTATTGAATAAATATTAGAGTGAAAAAAAAAACACTTATATTTATTTAACCCTCCCTGGGAATCTAACTTGGGACCTCCAGAACGGTAGCCGAGCATGCTGACCATTACACTACGGAGGAACACAAAAAAAACTGATACTGTTAATTAAAATAAATAATTATGTGTAGAAACGAATAAAAAGTGAACATTTTTAGAAAAACTTTAATATTTAATATTGATCAATAACAGGAAATTATAACATGGAAATACCTAATCTCTACTTAGAAACTTGTTATCGTATCGCTTGGTAGCGCAGGGCAAACAACGCTTGGAAATTGGACATCCTTTACAGCAGATAGAGGTAGATTAGAGTTATGTAGTTACCCCCTTTCAAGGTAGTGCTCTCAACACGTACTCGTTGCAAGGCATTAGAGGTCATAATTTACAATACTAAGGATACTATGAACGCTTACTTTGTAATTGAACGAAGTAAGAGCTCTAAGGGATAATATCATGGAGTATACATATATGTACGAAGATAAACGTTTGTTCTCTACTCCTTACTATATATAGGATGGTCAGGTAATTTACAAAATGCGAAAAAACCTCTCTATCCCAGATGTTAAAGCTTTTACATCATTTCATTTTTATTTCATTAATTTATTTGGCAGCCACTTTGCCGTAATATCTATCCATTTTCAGATTAAGAATTACTTCCTTAGTATAAACCACTTTTTTTTTCAAATCAATTATAATATCTGTTTTGATGTATTCCCCATCATTAAAGTTGTTTGAAAATGATGCGGAATGTATGGAAACATTCGTCACAATATATTTTAGGAATAAGTGGTATTAACGAATTTTACATTTATTATATATTCTAATTATTTTCATCACAAAGGCAAATGTTTGTGAACATTTTATCTCGTTAAGAAAATAAATACTAATAAATAAAAATATATTAAATTTTAAACACGTTTACACTAAAAAAACATCCCACTTCACTCAATTTTCACATTTTACAAAACGTATAAAAACGTTCCTTAAAATAACATAACACAAAACAGATATTTATTGGAAAATGGAAGAACAAATTCAGACATGGTATGGCTAAGAATGTCATAAAGTTGAAAAATTTCCATACCCATCCATGTGTATGACTAACTAACTAACTCACCATCACGCCGCTTCCCCCCAGGGGTAGGCAGAGAGAATCGAACGCCACACTTCTGTCTTTGCAAACATTCTTCACCTCTTCTACATTTACGCATCTCCTCATACACACCCGACGATTATTACGGCCCCTGACCCGGCCGCTTTCAAATATTTGACATACCTGATTGTGCCAAGTTTTCCTCGGTCTTCCTCTGTTTCTGTATGACGCATGCATGAATTCTGCGATACAATATATTAAATGATAAGGCCAATACACCTTTCATAATCCAATAATTCTTCGAAAAATAAAAATCATACCAGATAGTAGAAGTATTATCATCCCCTGTAAAATTTTGCTAGGTCGAACATCGCTGAATGCAAAATTTAATAACATTTATGACTTAAGGATTCCACTTTTCAGTAATAAATCATTCCCGTTCAGAATTGACACATTTTACTATGTATTCGTAAGGTATATCTTATATACATACATAGGTACAATAAATCGGGATGCAAGATCTTTAAAACTCAAAAATTACTTTCAGTTCATTAGCACGTGTAACAAAATATAACTATAAAAAACAAAGAAAAATTAATTGAAGTAGCACAAAAGAGATCTTTTTACATTCGTGTAAATTTAGCTAGATTTTGTAATATTCAAGATACTGTGTTAATTCTAGTTCGGGATATTGTAATATTGACGAATGTTATCAGTGAAACCAAGATTAACCACAAGGCATTCAATATTTGGTTAGGTTGATATTTAGGAAAGGTGTCTCGATGATATTTCCTGTGTATGCAGTCAACCTTCCAATTTGATGGAAATACGTACAGCCATTGTTATATCTTGAGCTTAATGTATTCTAGCATTGGATTTCTGTACAAAAGCCTTCTTAATTTTGAACACAAGCACAATGCTCAATCTCCTTCCGAAGGGTTTTATTAAAATTATATTTTGTAAAGTTTTTCTAAAAAGCTATTGTGACACGTGTTACGATGCATACCGCATTATGACCGTGTTTGATTATGATGTGGAATGCATAAAAATACGTGTCAGACAGATTTGAAAAAAACTGGTATTTACCAGGTAAAATTTAAAAAAAAATTGGATAAGATTTACCACAAGAGACCTACAAATCAATAAATAAGAATAATTTTTACTGTATACACTAAAAAAAATTGATAAAATAAAACATTTCAAATGAAATAATAAACAAACAAAAATATGTTCAAAAACGTTTATGAAGAAAAATGACCGTGTAATGATAAGAGACCCTGGACAAATGAAGCAGAAAATTGCGTTTAACTTCGCTCACAGTCAAATTCTCTTTGACTCTAATTCTAAGGGTTATATTTCACAAAAGCGATTAACGATTTTTTTAACCGAAAGAAAAAAGTAGAATTAAAAAAAATATAAGTCATACGTCTTTAGCGGTCATTGTCTGAAGATTTTTGTAATTTTCAGTTAATTTTCGTATTTTTATTTGCTTATTTATTAATTTTTGAAGCCGTTAGATATTCTTTTTCTCATCGTATATTGGATGAGGATAAAAGGTGCATACATATTAATTCAACCATATCCAATAATCAAACTAACGTGTCTCAAACTTAGGAAAGCATAATAAAGGTGCCAAAAAAAAATTGTGAAGAAAACGAATTGGGTTGCTTTTGTATGTTTTTTTTTATAAGTACAGAGAACTAGGCGTAGTTTATTTCATAGGGAAATTATAATTCAAAATGGATAGAGGGTACAATCAAATAACAATCGGAATGTATAAAGAGATGCAGGAATGTGGAAGAGGCGAAGATTGTTTGCAAAGACAGATTGGCGTGGTATTCAAATCTCCCCACCTACCCCCACGAGAAGCGGGATGATAGTAAGATATATTTTTGCAATTAGTTTCGATGGGAATGTAGAATACAGGGGGTTAGGATCCACTTAATCTATTTTTTCATGAAATTCTAGTTAGAAGGCCAAGCTTTTAACAGGTGTTGTGAATTCGAACATTAAGAAGAAAAAAATAATCAAAATGCTCGACATCAAACGTCGAGGACTTCCCTACTTTAAACAGCAATTATATGCACATCAGGCATTTAAATATTTTACCATAGTAAGTAACTAGAACCTTAGGCCTAAGAATGTACCCCCATTAGTTTACGAGTGTCAAAAAGGTGATAGATGGCATAGTAAGTGTGAAATTGAACTGAATATAATACATCAAACCTGACTGGTTCAATTAATTTTAATTAAATGAAAGCGTAAATATTTAATATTCATTGTTGTGAAATGATATTGACTTTGTTGGGTGAGTTTAAATGAAAACACTGAATTCCCCTATTACACGCATTTCCTATCATGTAAATTACATTATTTAAAAGAGAAACAGGGAGAAAAACACCTATATTCACCTATATTTTGATACTATATATGCCTTAACTTGAGTTAAAAATTTATCCTCGTTTACATTAAAGAAAATGGAAAACTGAGCATCGCCCTGGCATATAGGTACATACTTCACAAACATGGACCTATATTATATTCTTCACAAATTTCTCAATTATTGTCGCCGCTATCAGCAATGTTTCCAGATCTATTCATTAACTTCCCATATGTGGAAGAGATTCAAGACCGTTGCACACATACAAGTTTCAGAAATTAATACATGTAGATGTCCAATAATGGACACAACGTTACACAAGTACGCAAAGTGATCACTTAACCCAGCCAAATGCCAGGTATAGTCAGACCTCCATCTTATTTCATATTAAAACGATTGGTGTTTCGTCTCAAGTAGAGACACCTATTATTTTAATTAAAAATTAAAAGGTTTTACCACAAAGTGACTGCCGAATTAATTAATGAAAACACCTTTTATTATTGATATATTATCTGTGGCGTGAATAACCCAGTGTCTGAGAATAAATAAAGAGAATATTTTGATCTAAAGCGGCTGTAATTCGGTTGAAATATTTACATTTCCGTTCGATACAACCAGTTTTTCGTAATCACTGAATACTCTTTTAATAGAATTGTCATTTACTTTTTTTTTGTGCCAAAAATAGACAATTATGTCAAGTTGTTTAAATAGAACTATGATTAATTTTATAGACAATACATTTTACGATTCTTCCATAGTGGTAGTGAATCATTGTTTTATTAATGGAATTTCACGAAGAAATCTAAAGGAATATACTCGTAATTGATGGAACGAATTTTGCTATCATTAAATCATATTCATAAAACACTTGAGTATTTCCAACCACAACGTTTTTAACCTATTTTATTTTCCAATAATTGAAGCGATACTCTCTAGGTCTAATTTTGTAATATGTGTCATTAATTTTAAAATAAAATTTGCCCGTTTGTATCCGTAGCGTATAGGTTAGAGCGTTTAGGTAGCAAGCTGAAGGTCTCGAGTTTGATTCTCAGGAGTATTAAAATAAAATAAAAAGGATTTTTTTAACCTAATATTGATTTAATATTATCCTGAACAGTACATGAAGCGCGGAAATGATCGCCTTGCCTTCTTTAACGATCTATATAACACTGCTCAGTATTGAAGCGATGCAGTACCCTATGCACCATTTGGAGAAAATAAAGGTTAGAAGTAGGAGAAGAATAAAAAAAATAAAAAAAATCACAAACAATTTTACATATTTTTTTAATTGACACGTGTTACGAAAAAAACATTAAACAAATATTTAAAAAATATAATACGTGTTACAGTGCATACTTATTTTTCATTGTAAATATAACTTTTTCAAATATTTAAAAAAACATATTTATAATTCCTATTTTTTCCATACATATTTGTTTATTTCAAATCCTTCTTACCCTCTTATGTTATTGGTTGGATCCTTCAGGACGAACGTCTTGTAGTTTATTATAAGGAGCAACGTTAGGATGGGATAATGAGGAAATAACTCCTGAAGGGGAAACGGGAGAAAGGAATCAATGTGAAGAGACACGAACAATGCTGCAAATGATTTTTTTACTTCGAAATACTAAAACAAGAATATCAATTCTACAGTGGTATGTCAGAAAGTGGACTCTTTATAGAAAGGTTCATGACAACACTAACTTGTTATATTGGTGTATATGTTCATATATTTTACAAGTGATTTTACCCGCCTCCATAATGTAGTGGTTAGCGCGCTAGGCAACCACGCTGGAGGTCCCGGGTTCAATTCCCAAGAGTGTCAAAGAGAGGAACATTTGGCATGATCAAGTTTTTCAAATACTTGAAAGTGGTCAGGTCAGGAGTCGGAATAATCGGCGAGTGTGTATGAGGAGATGTATGAATATGGAAGAGGCGAAGATTGATTGCAAAGAAAGATTCTATTCTCACTGCCTACGAAGAGATGCGGTAGCTAGTCAGTTTAGTTACTACCGTATAAGTTTTATGACCATCCAACGGTGCATATAACACTATACGTACCTAAATAGTGCTTTATTGAGCGTTAATTACATAAAGGAAGGATGATCAGTCCTGCGTTTCAGGTACCAGCCCGGGGAAATTTTAAACATATCTACAATCATATTGTTTTTTTTTGACATCTCACATAGATGAAGAAGAATATGGAAGTCTGGCCATTTACGGGGCTTATTACCGTCATAGGCTGGTTTAAGTGATCATTTTACACACGTGTAACATTCACCAATTCTACCCATGATTGACAACCACACAACTCAAATTCTTTAAATTTCTATACATGTATTTGATAAAATTTTGAAACATTATACAAGAATCAGTAAAATTTACACTAGTGACTTCTATTGGTGAGACGAAGAAACGTTTTAATTGAGCAAAAACTCTTATATTTAATACATGTAATACTTGATCATGCCAATTTTCTTCGGTTTTTATCTGCTTCTATTTCCAATGACATTTGCCCCATAAATTTCTTTTACTGTCTTTCTTCACTCATTCGTTCCACTGGGCTAAAGCATCTCAACACGCCTTTCTTCATTTTACATTAGCCGATAATCCAGATTTGTTAACAAGTATTTGGACACACTCAAAATGTTGTGAACGTTAATTACATAAAAGGGTAATAACCACACATCAAAAAGATACAATGTAAAACATATCTACACTCGACGTTTTTCAATGTTCTATTCAGAGAGACGCCTTTTCTTTTAACGCTGCCTCTAATTGAATAGATTATTATGCATAGCATTGTGAAGAGGCGCGTGAAGACATTATTTCCTACCCCTCATTATCGGAATAGGATTCGGGATATTGGATCAGGGCCGAGATGGCCGCGGGGTTAGGGCCCGGCTGTTGTGAACAGAAATGAAGTTCGTGAGAAAAGTTTCCGCGTTTGTGGACCACGGGTTACGGGCATACCAAATTACGGAATTATAGACCCATCGAAAACAGGATAAATCAATGACAGGGCTTACATTTTCCGATTACTAGAAAGATCTGAATTAGGACTGCTTTTATACGAATTTGGATTGTGTTTTGCGAAACCCGAATTTTCTACTAACATTTTGTTTTTAAAAAAATATATTTAAAAAATAAATATTGTTGAAAACAGCATAAATAAAGCATCACAGTTTTCTAATATACGTACATATTTTTACTAGAAAGATCTGAATTAGGACTGCTTTTATACGAATTTGGATTGTGGGGTTCTTTTGCGAAATCCGACTATTCTACAACATTTTGTTTATAAAAAAATGTATTTAAACAACAAATATTGTTGAAAGCAGCATAAATATAGCATAAAATACTAAAAACAAATTTCTAATATACGTACATATTTTTTCATTGCACAATGCTACATGCATTGTGAAAATGTTGAAAAGCTAAGTAACAGCAGCTGTCAAGGATCACGCTGTATGTCATGTATTGGGTGCGTTACTAATAATTACGTTCAACAGATGGCGCTTCTTTTGGGGTTAAAAAGGTATAAAAATTATGTTTAAAACGTATTTTTACCTTTGACATCACAGGTGTTTTTACCTATAGAAAGAAATAATATATGCATGTGATATAAAAAAAAAGCACACGTGTATTCGAATGCGATGTTATATCAAAATTTCAATTTTGTGAATAACTGAATTATGATTCATTTAAATTTATTTATATATTAATACAAATAATCGAATATGGAGTAACGAATTTTTGGTGACAATATATTCGAGTATTGTATTTGATTGGATCTTGAACAACCCTCAGAGAGCTGGAACGGTCAACTTGCGAATGTGGCAAATAAATCTTCATAAATATGACAATGAGTTTGTGTAACAGTAAAAGGAAGCATGTATCACGCGTGTCAGGTGCGCCCATTTATCATGGCCGAATGACAGACGGCCGCATATGAAACTGTATTCTGAATTGTAACCGCGGACATGTGATCCGGAATCAATTGTAGCGCAAATTCATGAATACAAAAAGCGAAACCAACATGGGCACAATCAATTCGTCTTGTCAAATTTGCAATATTTGAAATTTTAAAAAAAATTAGCAAAAAGTCATAGTAAAGAAGTTATTTATGGTATACGAATGTTGGATCTAATTTTTACAGACACAGTAAAAATTAGATCCAACATGTGCTTGTCGAAACCGGTTGGAAAAAAGTACCAAAAATAAAAGTAGTTAAATAAAAAATTATAAAGTAATTTTCTCGTTTCTTTTATTGTTATTTTATTTTCGGTTTTCGATTTTTTTCACGGTATTAAAAAAAAATCGCTAACTACGTACAGCATCTTTATAGTTCTTGGGTCTTATTTTTGTTTTAGAAGAAATCAATGGAATAGTTTTAAGTTATATAATTTGGCTAGTCTGTTTAAAGTAATATTTTCTTCTTACGGCATGTTGTGTCTTCAGCCTTCATAACTTTATATAAATCCAAAAGTTCGGAACCACTAACACACAAATAAAATATTGTTTTCTAAGAAATGATACAAGTTCACACAAATTAAGGTATAAGTAAGCGTCAAAATTTGACTCCACAACAAATTTCTTAAGCAATGAATCTAATAGATGAAGCAATGGAGATTTTTTCAAAAATCGATCCTGATAGCAAAAGAAGTGCAAAAGTTTCTCGTGCGGTAGCAAATGATATTGATTGTTACAAGAAACTTAACCTCAATATAAAAAAAACTAGCTGCTCAGCAAACTTTGGACATTTTTTTTTGAAAAACATATGTATTCTTAGAAATGGTTATATAATACATATAGCTCACTCCTTTCAATAACGTCATAAATCAAAAATCGTCAATTTTCGGTTGTGCATGTTTTCGGAATGCCCAAAAAATGTTCTATATCCCAGCAAAAACGGTATATTTTTAACTTAATATTAACCCACTACATGGCAGAAAGTGTTGTTTTTGCATTTTGAAGAAAAGGTATTGTTTAGGTATTTTTTTTAATGTAATAAATATTTTTCAAATGGAGAAAAAACCTTCATGTTTTACCTAAAAAGCTCTATTGCACAGTAATAAGTTCAATAAGTGGCTTGATATTTATTTTTAATACATTGTATTATATTTTTAAACTTTAAAAATGTTCTCCTGAAAACTCAAGTTTTTTTTATTTATGACGTTCTTGAAAGGAGTGGGCGATATGTATTCTTAGAAATAAAGATGTTTAAAAATGTTTAAAAACTCGTTAATGAACGTGTTGCATGAGAATGCGTATTCAGGAATTAATTCGTACGAATAACGTGGAAATGCAAAATTTCACAAAACATCTGCAGACATACGAGATAATTGAAACTCCAACAAAAGAGTAAATTAATTAATACAATAACACAGATTGATGAAAATATCACGTAGGTACGTTAATTGAATTCCATATTTATTTAGCGGGGAGCATAATTATATAAGCATAATACATTCGGAGTAAATAATGTAACATAGTCGATGAATATGTACGAGGAGAGGCGACGCTTCCAAGACATTTAGATTACTTTAGGGAAACGTTTGATACTGAAGTACACATATTAGATGCGAATTTAGCTACGCCAAACGCGCGCCTGATACGCTGTGTAAATCAGACAAAGAACAAATTCGCCAATTCGGATGGAAATTAAATCCGCTGTTCCCGAGCAGGAGATATTATACCCATTTTAATTAGGCGAAACATCACACGTGCCATTTTATAATTTGTAGACAAAGGGGCCGTGAAAGTGATCAGGATTGTTTGAGCCAAACCAAGCTGAGAACAAACTCGACAATAAATTATTAAAACAGGCTTGAACAATGCTATTTAAGAACATTCATGTGTATAAGATGTGATTTATATCACAATTACTAAAGTAATCATTCTAGACTTAGGATGGTATGGACAAGAACGTCTACTTGTGCTTGGAAAGCGACTACAATTTTTTTTATTTTATTTTTTATACTTAAATAGGGATGCAATTAAATAATCAAATAAAAAAAATTGTTTTAAAATATTTTTTTAACAATTTCTTTCTCATGTAGAATAAAGCATATTTAAAAGGTTGTAATATTTAACAATGGACAGTCAAAATTTAAAATTGTTGTAAATATACGTAATGGTTTATTCCCTACATTTAAGTTTCCATACATTTAATATATTTTTCCTCCGCCTCAGGAGTGTAGTGATAATCGCGTAAGGGTGTAAATAGTATGTGATATAATGATAGTGATGTGTATTAATCTCTTCGTCAGGACAGTTACTAAATCAGCATGCAAACAATACTACACGTCACTACCATACAAAGTGAAGTTATAGGTGCGTTAATAGTATGTTAATATGACAATTAATATTAATAATAATAAAACCCTTATCCGCACCCCAATGGTGCATAGGGCACTGCTTCATATGAACACAGTGTTATCTTGATCGTTTACACACGAAGGAAAGGTGATCAGCCCTGCGCTTCAGGTACCAGTCCAGGGTAATATTGAATAAATATTACAGTGAAAAAATCACTTATATTTATTTGACCCCCCTGGGAATCGAACCCGGGACCTCCAGAACGGTAGCCGAGCGTGCTGACCATTACACTACAGAGGCGGACAAAATGACAATTACGTGTAGTATTGTTTCCATAGTAATGTAGTAATTGTCTGGTAGACAAAAATCTCGGTTAGTGGTTATATACTAACATCACTACACAAAATGAAGTTATAAGTGTGTGAATAGTACTACGGTAGTGATGTGTAGTATTGTTTGTATACTGATGTAGTAATTGTCCTGACGAAGAGACGAGAACGTCTCGAAACCAGTAGATGAAAATCTCAGTGAGTGTTTATGTACTAATATCACTAACACTTTTGTAAAAGAAATAGTATATTTTTAACATTATCTATCCCCTTTAAGTTAAAAAAAACCTCCGCTTCAAAAGGCAATTTGCCTTTACAATGTAAACTTAGACGTGGTTGAAAAAACCTATGCCAGTGCCATACAAAGGTACTGAGAGATATCCTAATCAAACACAATCAACTCGCAAATAAAACGTCGGATCCTCGTAAACCTCATCTTGTGGACGGTATTTACTGAGGACTTGTTAAGATATCAGTTACTCACACCTGATAAAAATCAAGGCAGAGACTGGGAAGGGTACTTGACACCGGGATCACGAAGGACATGAATCGGAAAAACCGGGGGTCGGCAACGTGCGGCTCGCGAGCCACACGTGGCTCTTTAAGCATTTTTATTTTATGTAAAAAAGAGAAATATTTGTGTTTTTATTATTTACACAGATATTTCAATTTCATACTATTTCTGTGAGCCTAAGCGGCTCATTAGAAATAGGTATCAAATTGTGGTAGAGTGGGTTCGAAACTAGAAACTCTGACTTAAGACTCTGCGACACTAACCACGGGACCACACTTGTGTGGCTATTTCTTTGTCAAATTCAAAATGACATTTTTTACAAAAATTTTGATGATTATTCTGTGCATAAAACAAATTAGAACTTTTAAATACGTGTTTCAGTTTTATTATGTTTTCTTTACTCAATAAATTAAAAATGCATAGTAAAATACGTAAATCGTTGAATGTTAAGAAAAAATCACCTATTATTATTTCAAGATATACTTTATAAAATGTGTATTTCATATGCAAAAGGCGTTTTTTTATGATTTATAAATCTATGAGACATTTATAAATTTGCGCAAAAAAGTATCTAATTACCCAGAAAATACTTGTAGGTTCCTGTTAACATTTAATAAATTAAATTAAATTATTGCAAATTAAAAATTGGTTCCCCAAAACCGTTTTGCTAATCACGTTTGGCTCTTTTGGTCCAAGAGGTTGCCGATCCCTGGGATAAACCAATAAATTGTGTCACCCAAACAACTTCCTCAATTGGTAACTGATCCCGAGCATCGCGATCAACTTCCATTCAAAAACGGAAAAGTAAATAACGAGAGACACGACATAAGAGTGTATTACTGGACTAATCAACGCTTGTGACTATTGAGAAACTTGGAATTAAGGGGTACTCTCAAATATACAAAGTCAGCACCCGATGCCGTACATGTTGTCCGCGAACCTTTTTTTTTACTGTTAATTGGAATTTGGCAAATAAATATAATGTATCTTTTTTCTTTAACTCCTAATCATTCGATAAGGTTTTTCTTTTCAAGGCGTATTTATTTCAAATAAAAACTTATTTTTTCAATACAAAAACAATGTTTTCAGAAAAAAGTGCAATTTTTATCACCTTTTTTTAAGAACTCTTTTTTTTGAACAGCATATATTTGTTTTAAAGAAAAACATATTTTTCATTACAAAAACGGCTTTTTAAGCAATTACGCGATAAATTAATGCGATTAATATTACATTTTATTTCTGTAGATTGTATAATAATGATTTCAATGAAAAATATCTAACAATAAACACATAAGTATTTAAAATATATTTGATAAAGTTGTATTTGAAAAAAAAATATTAAAATCGCCAAATAGTATAGAGAAAAGAACGCTTTAGCTCGCCATGTTATTCACGAAAAGGATCATCTTATCACAGTGGAAAATATCTATCTAATTCAATGGTAAAAAATACTCATAAAACACGAGTAGGTACAACAGTTTCGCTCATACTGAAAAGTAATTCTTTAAAAGACTCGAGTTGCTGTCACACAAAATATTTGATATAGCTTTATGAATCATTCTAGCTGACACCTGCCGCTGAATGCCATTTTTATTCCCGACATTGATCTATCGAGAAGTCAGGGAAGGGTGTCTCGGGCCGGAATAATATTAAAGTGTTCAATCGAGCGTATTAAAAAGATGTAATCGAATATCTACTGGGGATAGGAAACAATACAATATAACGCCTATAGACAGTAGTACCGTTGGCGTCGCTGGTTCAAATTAATGATGGATTGCTCAAGAAATACGAGTTCGTAAATGACGCGCATAATTAGACATTTACCCGGTTGTACGAGACCTATTAACGACAGACAAATCAACATTCATTTAAATTTTAACTAGATTTTATTAAACAACCGAGCTCGTGCTTCTCTGATTATGTTCAAAATATAGGGTTCTCCATTGAGATTTATACAATTATAAAAATGAAAAACTTATGTAAATTATTCAGCGAGATAAAATATTTTGTTTTATTTGAAAAATTACATTATTACATTATGACATTTTAACTTAATTTCAACTATAATTTCAATGGGAGGGGGTTGGCTCCTGAATCCACAATTCGTTGCTGAATCCATGAATCAACGAATCAGTACATCAGTAAATCAATGGATCTATGAAATTGTAAACCAGTGAACGGGTCAGCGATTGTGAACGAGATTCACTAAAAATTTGGAACCGGTCACTCGATCAACGTATACGAACGAGTCATTAACATCCAATCGCTCACCCACGTCTAATTTGTACTCCGAGATCTAAAGCCGTACGCACCATATAAATATTACACAATCATTTACCTTAGCCTTCAATTGTGTATAAAATTAGGGAAGATGAAACTGTATCAAGTAGTCGTGCGGTTAGACACTGTGGAGTAAGCAGCGTCTTACGTTCTACGTAAGTATAATTACACGAGACATTAGTGATTGAAATTGAAGCGGTTTGGTATTTGGCATTTTGCCTTAAACACCGAATTCGAAGCGTCAAAGTAAACAGACCTTGAATAATAGAGAGAAACAATAATACGGAGTAAATCGGTATTATTTCAACTTGAATAAGAACGATCATTTTACGTAAAATCGTGGGTTTTAAATTTGAACCCATCGAGTAAGGCGGCAAAAATCGAATTTCCTAAATTATAAAAAAATGCTGTTATCATTTTTTTATTACTCGGACCTCGTATAACGCGGTTATATGGTTCCTCAAAAACCCGTATTATACAAGGTTTGAAGTTTTTACAAAATTAGGGTTTGCGTTCCAAAAAAAATCTATGATAGTTTATATGAATATGTACATTATTTTTTCAATAACAAACATATTATTTAATTAATTTATTTTCATGAAACCGTGTTATAAAAAGCGTGTACAATACATGTGTTTACAAAAATATGCCACAATTTATACATCCTCGGTATAAAAAACCGTGTTATACGAGGCCCAAGTGTGTATATATACATCTGTACATCGGTAAATCTCGTACATCTGTTTTTAAATCTGAATACTAATGTAAGATTTTAATTACTTTAATAGGCAGAAGCGCTAATTATTAAATTGAAAAAAGGATTTCATGAAAAATTTATGGAAATTTGTTTATATTTTGTAGTTTGTAAATTTAATGTAAAATAGTAGGTTTAGAAAATGATGTAATGGAATTCCATTGAAGAATATTAAAAATGAACTTTCATCTTATTAAGTTAGCTAATACCTACTTATGTCACACAGAATTATAAATAATTTTAATTCATAACAGTCATCGGTCGTCCCTATCAAAGTATTTATGTAGCAAACAAAAATAAATGATTAATTTAATAAATATTACTAAATAAATGATATCCCAATACAATCTTTCTGTTTAAATATACTCACATATATCTTCTTAAATGGTCATGTCAGAGAGCAGAAATTGTTATTTTACATACCTGTAACAAAAACACAATTCATTAGAAATAATATCTTAAAATATGTTATTACAAATTCGATTATTCGTTTATGATAAATACATGGGTATAATGTTGAATATTTTTTTAAAAATTATATAGCATTTTTTCCTATTATACTATACATAATGTTGAATGTTTTTTGAAGTTTAATATCATTATTCTTATTATTAATATGGAATAATTGGCAATGCATGAATGTGGAAGAGGAGTATTTGCAAAGAAAGTTTGGTGTGGCAATCCAATTTCTCTCAGTTTACCCCTGTGGAGAAGCGGTGTGATGGTTAGTTTATTATTATTATTCTTGAATAATAAATAGGTATAATGTTAATGTAAATAATAATTTTATTTAAATTACATAAACAGTATTTTTTCGTACTATGTTGAACGCATTAAAAATTATGTATGATTATTTTCGTATGAGAAGTATAATGTTGAATCCTTTATTTTAATTAACCATGATTTTATTGACGTTAATTAAACAAAACAATTAATTCAATTTGAATAATTACCGTTAAAACTTTTCATACCCCAAATTAGCCCGTTCGCTCGGATACATATATTTAAAATTGACTCAATCAATCGTGGCATCAATCACGCAACCTTTCAACCAGATGTATTTAACTACGCTAGTAATGGATTCCAATACAGTTATATATTGTACAGGTTTGCTTCGATTTAAAATTTTGCTTGAATTAGTATTGAGAAAACAGATGTTAGTCCCTTTTTCTTTTAGACGTATCACTCATGTAATACATGTTTACTAATATTTTTCATCTTTTTACCGTTTTCAATTTTTCGTTTTCTGTTATAGTCAAGTTTTTGTAGTTTAATTTTCGAGAACATATTACTAGAAATAAGGATAAAATAAGACTTCCATTGTTGAAAAAACCGAGTCACAAAATTATATAATTTATCAGGGTTTGAAAATCTATGATGAGATGCCTGACTGCATGAAGAATGAAAAGTTTTCGTATTTTTTTGAAATATATAAATCAATTTGCATCTTAAAGTTGTATTCTTTTAATAATTTAAATTTACAAAGGGTTTTGCAGTTTGGGAGGACGGTATCTTTACTCGTGTGTTGACTTCTTTATATGATTGATTGTTTTTTCGCTTTCCTAGTTTATTTCAATAGGTTCCTTTAAAAACGATAGATAGAGGTTTCACTGTAGATTAAAAATTGTAAATTATACGGTACATATGCAAGGGCAGTCCGACTTGGATTAGTAATTAATATGTAAATTCGCGTGTGTACATTTCCTAACGAGTACACCATAGTCACAGAAAGCACATTGTGAGACCTGCATAATTTTATATTCTAAATATAATGCCTTTAGGCTTTAGACAAAGGATTTTTTCTCCCATGAAAATCCTATGAATTATGGAAACAGTACTTTAAATTAACATTTTTATAATATTTTGGTAGTAACATATTGTGAATATTTACGTTAGCTTCTGGAAAATGAGATCATGAATGTAATCCACAAAAATTAAAAAGACAATCTTTTTTAAAGTACATTTCTTGCGTAATTTATTATTGAATTAAAATAATCTAGGTATTAAGTATTTATTTTATCAATTTATGAATAGTTATGATAATATTAAAAATATAAACAACATTTAAATACATATTTATAAAAATATGTAAATTTAACAATTAATAAAATAAAAACATAAATCATTCTCACACGAATTCGATAATATATTATTTTGTTCTTATTAATATTATTTTTTACACATTAACATTATTGAGAAACGGAATGTATATTTCATATGACTGTTGTTTTTACAATTTCATATTGATAAGCCTATGTCAAGCCGAAATATCAACATATATATTTTCTGTACAAATACAATAAAGTAACAATTATTTATAGCCCATTTAATGCCCAGTTGATTTGTAACAGATGATTTTTTTTAAATCATACATCAAATAAATGTTTTCAAAATAAATGTAAATAATAAGACTAAAAATATTGTATGAATAATTAACGTATATAAAATGAAAGAAAAAATGGTTTCAGTTAAAAACCCATGTTATAGTAACTAGCAAACTATTGACATCATCAATTTGAATATGTTTTACTTGTTATGTTGTTTGATTCTTTTTTTCGTAATAACTAAATTTACCATGTTTCATAAACAATTTAAACGAGGCAATTGTTAGAAGGAAGCACCTGTTTGCGATATCGAATTAGCCAACTCATCCCGAGTCTGATGACTCACTTAACACTTGGCGCTGCTAGTAAAGATTAGACGTAATCAAAAGACCCAAAGCGAGATGGTGATCGTGCAAGTAGTCGGATGAACTAATTTGAACCGTTTGACCAGAATTGAAGGAAAACTGCACCGAGTTGAGAAGGAGAAACTAGGTGCATCCGCAATATTCGCTTAAGTGGTCATGCAATGAAGTACACGAAGCAGATGGTACTAACACTTCTTTGGTTTCATACTGACGAGAACAAAGGTTTATTATATACCTGATGCGAATACTCGACCGACGAAATGTTACGATTTTCCTAAAGCAAATTTGTTTAGAGTCAAAAAATTACAATACAGACCGTGAACGGAAAGCGAAATATACAAACAATAAGAGCAAAATCCAAAAATTTCTGAAAGTACAAAGAGATTTAATTTTCGCAACTGAAACCCGTAAAAAACACGAAAATGTGAGTAGGTTCGCGATAGATAATTAATTATTCAAAGAATTCCCATTGAAGACTGGAAACAAACATATAAATCAAATCCCTAGAAAGGAATTCCCGTACACATTTACAAAGCGAGAAAATTCCGGCTCTTAATAAAGTTGATAACTGAATTAAGGGCAAAGAAGCGAGATCTCGGAGCGGAGGCAAAAAGACTCGCACAAAAGGTACAAGGTCAAGAAATAAACAAAATAAAGGCAGGCAATTACTTAGAACTGGGACGGGTGCTCCAAAAGATAGTGAGTAAAAAATATAAGCGTCAATTACCCGCGGCCATTATGGGCCCGAAACTCTCAACAGCGAACGCTGAACCCAGACAGCGAGAAGCTAATTACGAATTTAACTATTACGGCACGAAGGCAGATATTGAAATCAAGATTCTGTGAACAATATTAATTAAGCGGAATCACCTCAGACTTTTTGAGAATTCAACAACTGCCGGGGTGAATTTCAATTGCAATAATAACGTTACAAACGCGAAAACCTTCGACTACTTTCATAGCTAAACAAAAAAATATATAAAATATTATTCAAAGTTATACCATTCCAAAATTATACCACTCTTCGGTACATTAGATATGACAGGAAACGTCGAGAAATTAGTTTACCAAACTACCTTTTGACTAAACCCTTAGCATTAAGCTGACAAGCATTGAGCTGTCAAATCGTCAAAACATCGCTGTAACCGACATGGGAAAAAATATTAATAAAATCGTCTTCCAATTATCGAGGGTTTTTTTACGTGAAAAATCCAATCGTATAAAAGAAAGCCCAGTTGTAATTGCATGAGATTTATATTGACAATATTGAGATAGTCATTCATCGCAGGCACCGCGAACTGACATCAAAGTTTCTTAGAAATTCCGACCGCCTTATCTCGCATCCGGGCCAATGAATGGCCGTCATCAGATCGGGAGAGGTAAAGGGGTCGGCGAGATGAGGAGGATGAGGTCGAGATGAGGTGAGGTGGGCAGGGGTAGCACCCGAATTCGTGGATGACAATAATCACTCCCCCTCCCCTAACAGGAATCGCTGAAAACGCCGCAAAATTGATAATTACACAGAGCCGAAACTTGAATTTCTCGACGGAGTTTGTCCCCTTTGTCTGCTGGCCTGTTGGCTTTTGTTTCCGGGGCGGGATATTAAGCGGGAGCCAGGACCAAATCCACAGAGCCAGAAACAGGGGAGTTCTTGCACGGCCCGCGGACTGCACGGTAATGTGACTTTTGCTCATGTAACCATCGATTTTCTTTAAAATTAACTCTCTGGATGATCGCATATCATAGTGTTTTTGCCTAGAGCGAGTGTTTTTGCCTAGAATTTTCACTCATGAATTACATGAAATTATAGTAACTTTAAACATAAAGAGTAAATCCATCAGATTTCAGAGTCACTTGGACGTTAGGTAATTAAAAAAAACGCATATCAAATCAGCAGATGTGATCCTATTTCATAAATTGTTAAACATATTTTATAAATTGCTAAAAAGTGTCGGGTAGTGGTCCCGTGGTTTGTGTCGCGGACTCGTGAGTCAAAGTTTCTCAGTTCGAACCCACAATTTGATACCTATTTCTAAAAATAAGCCACCTAGGCACACAGAAATATGAAATTGAAGTATAAAACATAAATATTTCTCTTTTTTAATTAAAAAGCATTGAAAAGCCAGAATTTCTGAAACGTAAGATACATGGTTGAGAGTTCCCAGTCAAATCACCAAGGCACCTGAGCGCCTTAGCGCTTCCCACGAGTAGAATAAACTCATGACAAAGCTCCTTTATTTATCGTTCATCAAAATTGGTTAATGATGAAAATGGGGATGTTCAACTCGACATTGTCAGCCCTGAGATCATTTAACATTGTAAGTCGACATTGATATCGTGGTATGAGCTTTGATATTTCTGTATATTTGAATAACTTGCTGTTACTGTTCTATAAAATTTCCAATGAAAATGAAATGATAAAAAAAATCATTATGACGATTGGTTAGTGTAGAATAATTAATATATATATATATATACATATATATATATACATATATATATATATATATATATATATATATATATATATATATATATATATATATATATATATATATATATACATATATATCACTTCACTTCTGTCAGCAGTAGTGAGCGGACGTATAGTGATAATTACATATAGCTTATTGCCGTGATAACTACCGTCTAAACACAAACCCGCGCACGCCCGGACGGGCGACGCGAATTCACGCCCAATATGGAACCAATAATCAACAATATCAGAAATGAAATAAACAAAATCACTACGGTTAAAGATTCGAAAATAAAAAATGTTCTAGAACAGAATTTAAAGGCGCTAGAAGAGCAAATTAATAAAGAAAAAAACGAATACCATAGCCAAATAATTAACCTGCAAGAAAAAATCATAAAAAACAACGAAACCTACACAAAAAAAATCGAAGAATACTTAAACAACAGCAAGAGGACGTACTCACAAGTACTTACAACAAATAATAAAACACCTGTACCCCAACAAAAACATGCAATAATAATAACAGGAAAAAACAACATAATCTCCCAAGAAATCAAAGATAAAATAAAAAAAAACATTAAAATACCAAAACTAAAAATAGGCATCGACGGTATCAAAAAAGTCGGAGTCAATAAACTAATCATCAACTGCACTAAAAAAGAGGACACGAAAATTCTAGTAGAAGAAATCAATAATGTACTAGGAAGAGACGTTAATGCAGAAGAAATACAAAAAAGGAAACCATGTCTCATCCTAAAAAGACTAGAAACCCACCTCTCCGAAGAAGAAATAGTAAACGGCATCATTATGCAAAATAATGGTTTAGAAGAAGACGATAAAAATAGTATAAAATTATTAAAAGAATTTAAAAATAATGACAAAGAAGGAATCAATAGAGACACGACTAACTATATTATACAAACTTCAGGCAAAATAAGGAAAATTCTAATAGAAAAGGGCAAACTCAACATAAACTTTCAAAGAATTACAGTAGAAGATTGCAACCCTCTAACTCAGTGTTTCCACTGCCAAAAATATGGACACACTGCTCTACGATGCTTATCTCGAACTCAACCACCTACATGTCGTCACTGCTCAGGAGAGCACTCGCAAAAAAACTGCACAAATTTAGATAAAAAATCCAATTGTTTTAACTGCACTTCGCAAAATCGCAACTACAATATGAAATACTCCACTGATCACAGCGCGGATAATACCTGCTGTGAATACAGAAAAAAAATGTTGATCATAGCGAAAGACCGAATAGATTATGAGTAAGTATTTTTTGTTTTTAGTGAGTATATATATGCATTTCCACACAATCATAAAAAAAAACATTATTACTTCACTTACCGCAATTTTCTCCTTATCATTTACCTATTCTTATTTTTATTTTATTTTTATTATCTTAATATCTTCTCTCAGTTCTAATGACTGACTTCTTAATTAATTCTATAGATACTAAATTCCAAATAGACGAACGAACTTTTCATACCGTTAATGATACAAATGCTATAATAGATCCAAACCCTGACAATAGCTTAATTATATTGCATATGAATATTCGAAGTATACGAAAAAATTTTGACGAATTCATAGTAGTAACAAATAGTTTTAATAGACTGGACGTGATTATATTGACAGAAACTCACTCATCATATGATATCGATTACCACATTCCGAACTACACTTATTATGCAACAAAAAACATCATCAACAAAAATAGCGGAATCGCAATTTTCATAGCAAATACACATAACGTTATTGATTTCGAAGAAATAATAATAAAAAATGTTAATATCCTAAAAATTAAAATTAATTACAAAGGTCACATTAACAATGTTTTAGCAATCTACAGAACTCATTCTTCATCGATAACAACATTCATAGAACATTTAAAATGTATCTTAATCAATCTCAAAAATGAAAAAACTTTTTTATTAGGTGACATAAATTTATCCATCGACAGAGAATATGACTGCAATAATAAACATAATTATTTGAATACTCTAGCGGAATTCAATTTCACATCATTTATTAATAATCCCACTAGAAACATTCAAGGTCAACGACCTTCCTGTATAGACCATATTTTCTGTAACGCACTCGATTCTGATAATATAACAGCTGGCGTTATACACACCTCTATTACTGATCATTTTACAACAATAATTAAATACTCATATAACCTACCGAACACACATATAACGAATATAAACATACCAAATAAAACCTCTTCAGCACCGGCATTAAATAATTCACTTTTAAATAAACTCAACTCCGAGAAATGGGAAGAATTATTCCAATGTACCGATGTAAACACATGCTTTAAATTATTCGAAGAAAAATTTTCTCATATCATGAATGCCAGCAAATACCAAACCTTCAGAAAAAAATCATCAAAATTCAAACCAATAAAACCGTGGATTACGCATGGACTTATTGTGTCTATAAGACATAAAGAAAGACTAATAAAAAAAATTAGAAAAAATCCCGAAAACGAAAGCCTAAAAAAATATTTTAAACTGTATAGAAAAAAACTTTTTTTTCTCATCAAAAATACCAAAGAAAAATATTACAAAACAAAAATAGATTTTGCAGAAAATGACAGTAAGAGAATGTGGAATATAATAAATGATATAATTGATAAAAAACACCCCCAGCAAAAAAAAATAATGTACCTCTCAAACGAAAATTCACGAATTCATTGCTTAGAAATGCCTCACAAAACTGCTAATATGTTTAATAATTTTTTTGCCAGTGTTGGTAAAAATTTAGCGCAAAAAATCCCTACTCAAACTAATTCCGATATTTTCAAAACAGATACTCCAACTTCCAATAATATATTAGCATCATTACAAATAACATCCCAGGAGGAAATTGAAGAAATCATAACAAATATGAAAGGAGGATCTGCCCCGGGATACGACGGACACTCTGTTAATACATTAAAATTCATAAAAAAACAAATCTCTAAACCTTTGACACACATCATAAACCTTAGCCTCACAACCGGTATATTCCCTTCAATTTACAAGAAAGCCATTATCATCCCCATCTACAAATCTGGAAATCCAGAATCAGTCACAAATTACCGACCTATATCTCTCATATCAAACATAGGTAAAATCATTGAAAAAATCATTAAAAAAAGACTGTCCACATATGTAAATAAATTTAATATAATCAATGAAAACCAATATGGATTCATGGAAAAAAGAAGCACACAAGATGCAATTGCCAAACTATCATACATCATCCAAGATTCTCTCGATAAATCACTCAACTGCATAGGAATTTTTGTCGACCTAAGAAAAGCTTTCGACA